>NW_019416956.1:70105-184019 GCF_000390285.2 Anoplophora glabripennis | reverse complement strand
GAAATCGGGCTTGGAGCTCTGTGCTGGATTTTGAGGTTTGGATTGGAAACATGGGTGAAAGTTTTACTTTTTCCTCTGACAGCGGCTTCGGCTTCAGAGTTAGAAACATTATGCAATTTAATGCTTTGCCTTTGATTTCTTATGCTTGAAATCGGGCTTGGGGCTTGGTGCTGGATTTTGAGGTTTGGATTGGAAACATGGGTGAAAGTTTTACTTTCTCCTCTGACAGCGACTTCGTGCTCGGGATTGGAAACATTGTGGAATATGTTTGTTATAGCTTCAGGTTTTACATAGAGGGCTTGCACTGGAGCGCTGTTCCGGGTGTTGGAACTTGGATTCGAAAGATAGTCGAAATCTGAAGTTCAGATTATACGACAGTTTAGACGGTTCAAAATGTCCACGAGTTCCGTTTTTTTGGCCCGGAACCCGTCAAGGTTCCAGGACGAAATTCTCAGCGAGGAGGGTTGGGAGGGCCGACGAGCCATTAGAAGTCGAATAATTTTTGCATATTCGACACCATGGTCGACAGCTGGACGCAAAAATCCTGAAGACGCTTCGTTGCGTCAATCAGGCCGCCGCGCCCGGTTGGGAGGGTGTCGTGTCTGTGTGTGCGTGTGGTGAGGTGTTGTGTTTTTGGTTTTGCGTATTTTGTGTTTTTCTGGTCATGTCAGCGTATGTGCGTCCTGGGGTTGTGTTTGGTGAGGGTAGGAGGGGCTATCTGTATGTTTGTGTAGTGTTTTGTGTCGTGTGTGTGTTTTTAGCTTTGTGGTACTGAGGGCACCAAATATGGCTGGCGGGGTGGTGGCCCGGCGCAATTTGCATACCTGGCGGGCGTGCCTTTGGCCTTTTTGCAGACGTGCTAAATCTAGAGGCTTTTTTTCGCGACTGAATATTGGTAACTTGTAGTTACCATTTCTATCTCTTTTGATCTTAATTTTCCTGTGGTAGTTTAAATCTCTTCACTCACTCATACCACACATGCTACAACCACATTACAACGAACATACGACTTTACTCGCGAAAAAAAGTCTTTGATATTTTGTATTCAACTGACAGTTGACAGTCACAGTAACAAGTCACAATCCTTGACTTTTCAGAATTTTCACTTCAGCTTCTCTATTTTGTTACGCGGTTAGGAAGCGGTGCTTAGTCAACTTATTTTAAATTATATTAAATTAATATATACATACTAACATACTTATTTAAAGGTGAGTACTTAACATTTTCTTTATTTTAATATATATATTTAAATCACATTCCTAGTAGAATGTGTTGCTAATATATTTTTAATTTTGCCCTGTCATGAAAACTTAACCACAAATACAAATCATTTTAGATGTTTCTTACTAGAAGTGAATATGATAGGGGAGTAAATACTTTTTCTCCAGAAGGGCGTTTGTTTCAAGTTGAATATGCTATAGAAGCTATTAAGCTGGGCTCAACAGCAATTGGCATTTGTACAAGTGAAGGTGTTGTACTGGCGGTAGAAAAACGTATAACATCCCCATTAATGGAACCAACAACTATTGAAAAAATTGTGGAGGTTGATAAACATATTGGATGTGCTGTTTCTGGGCTTATGGCAGATTCTCGAACAATGATAGATAGGTATCAAAAATTTGAATTTTTGTCCTCTACATTTTGGTATTATCTACAATATTAATTTATGCTTAAATTTTATAATAAATTCTCAGGAGATTTAAGCCATTGAAGAGCATTATAATTTTATAACTAAAATTTAAATTCATTGCAAGATGTGTACAAAAATTCGTGTTTTTAAATATGTTGATTTAACTATTTACCTACGACCACTACTGTAAATACTTAAAAACACACCGTCTGCGAAAAATGTAAGATTCCTATTACATACGGTAAAAAAATCGCACAGCTTGGTAAAAAAATCGTACAGTTTTCCTAGCAAGGGTGAATACAAACTTATTCTAAAACTGACAATCTTAAATCATATTTGTATGTGAGGGTAATATTATAGAAATTAGTTTGATTACATAAAAAATGTCGAGTGACAGTGAAATAGAAAATTTAACTCCAGCCAATATTAGTGAAATTGTAGAAGCTACTAAAAACAACTTGTTACCGGCGAAATTTGATTATCGATACAAATTTACTTACCAAAGATTTATGGAATGGAGATTAAAAAACGACGTTAAATCATTTTCCGAGAATGTAATGATGGCATATTTCCAAGAACTATCAAAAACTATGAAGCCTTCCTCACTTTGGTCATTTTACTCAATGTTAAAGGCCACAATTAATATAAATTACAATGTCGTTATTGCAAACTACTCTATATTACAAGCTCTCCTGAAGAGAAAAACGGACCGCTTTAAATCCAAAAAATCCAAGATTTTGACAAGCAAAAATATAAACGAATTTCTAGAAAACGCACCAGATGATAAATATTTGTTTATGAAGAAAATATATTGAGCTCAATATAATGTTAGATATGTAAATTTATTTCAAATCGTCTTTTAGGTTGCTCTTATAATTGGTATAAGCGGTGCGTGCAGGAAACAAGAGTAATATAAAACCGTCATATATTCAAAACACAGGGAAGAATCTAATTATTAATATTCCCTATTCAAAAACTAAACGACAACGTTCTTTTGTGGCAGAATATTTTTACCCCAAAGTTAAAAAATATATAACTTTCGATCTGCAGTAAATACGGCTCCAAATTTACCTTTTTTTCTAAACTATATAAACAGAAATTGTACCCGACAGTGTGTAGGTATTAACAACTTAGGAAAGATTCCAAAACGAATAGCCATATATCTGGGACTACCAGAAGCAGCGACTTATACAGGACACTGTTTTCGACGCTCGTCCGCGATTTGTTGTTGACTCGTGTGGTGACTTATTAGATTTAAAAAGACACGGCGGATGGCAGTCATCAGCCGTAGCTGAAGGGTATGTGGATAATTCCCTAAATAATCAAACTAACAATTCGTCTAAAATATCATCTGCAATAGCAAGTACTAGTAATAGTACTAATAGTATTAATGAAAATTTCATTGACTGATTGAATAATGTAAATCTTACTTACGCTTCAACAAGCAAAACAACCGATATACCTTTTGTCTTCAATAATTGTTCTGTAACTATAAATAATTATTATAATAAGAATAAATAATATAATAAAAAATAACAATTTGTAAATTTGAATAATCATATTCTGTCATTAATGTACTACTATAGAATTGTTACAATATATACCTTGTTGATGTTATCAAGTTTGTAAATTATTAAATTATTGATATTGTTACCAGTTCAGATGGAGAACTAAAACTAAATGAATTTGTGTAAATAAGTAGGTCGTAGGTAAAGTATAATATGTAATACGTGGTGTAATGCAATTACGCACTCATAGAATTACGCGCTCGCCGCTACGCGGCGTCGTGCGTAACTTTTCCATTCATGTGTAAAATGCTGTTTACAACACTTATAACGTAATATACTATTATGTGGTTATTTTATATAGTGTGTTATATGAAAAATAAAATAATATAATTTTGCAAAAATAATAATGCCTACAGACATTTGTGCTTATCATTCATAGTCCCGGTGTTTATGTGTTGAATCACATTATTGCAGAGCTCGTGTGGAGTGCCAAAATCATTGGTTTGTTTACAATGAAAATATGAGTGTAGAATCTTGTGCACAAGCTGTCTCCAATTTAGCTATTCAGTTCGGGGATTCAGATGATGATGGTGCAGCTATGTCGAGGCCATTTGGAGTTGCTATTTTGTTTGCTGGCATAGATGCTAAGGGTCCTCAGTTGTATCACATGGATCCTTCAGGTTAGTTTTTTTTGTATACAATAGTACCCCAATTATCCGTGATCTGCGGGACCGAGCGTGGCACGGATAATTGAAAAATGCATATAATCAAAACATTTATTTTTTACATAAGAAACGGAGCAATACATAGGTAACCATACACAAAATCATTGAAAATGCAATTTAAGTACATTTATTTTAAGTACCTTTTATGTACTTTTTAAACAGTCAATCACGAGGTCAATCATTTTAGTCCTTATTTAACTTGGTTAGCCACAACACATTATATTATACAGTCTTTACTCAACAAAAATACAAAATTACGCGTAACCACAAATTCATAGACATAGCATGGATAATCCACACCCTGGACGGATAATTGGGGTCCTACTGTAGTATGGTTTTAATATATTTTTTTTCTGCAACTTTGATAAGTTATTAAAAATGGGTAAAGCAGATTATTTTAGGCGACACATTTGAAATATTTTGTTATTTTCTTTTTTCATACATTTTTTTGTCAATGTCAAAATTTCAAAGAAATTAATGTCAATGAATATTGTTTTATTATTACATAGATTTTGAATAAATCAAATAAATTTGATATAGGGTGTCCAGGAATTGGTGAACAAACTCTTGGATTTGGGTAGGACTCAAAAATATTGTTACACAAATTCATATGATTTTTTTTATTTGGACTCATCTGTAGCTCTTGAAGTTGAGAATTAAGAATCAATTTTTCATTGTAATTTTTTAGTTTTTCATTAAATTTGAATCATGTTGGTAAAAGCTGTTATTTAAAGCAACCTTTACTAATGTATTCAATTTACTGATAATTACTATAAGTAATAATATGGTATCTTTATTGTTAAATATGTATATTTATTTCGAAAATGGATTGTATCGATAAATAAAAGTTACATTTTTTTCACTCTCTGCCCATAGGCCCCAAATTAGCTATCAGTAAATTGAATACATTAGTAGAAATTGTTTTCAAGTAACATAGCGTTTATCTTAAAATTATCCAAATTTAATAAAAACAACCAAGAAAGTTATGAATAATAAATTGTCATCTCTCAACTTCAAGAGTTAATAACTCTACGAGCCCAGGCTCATAATAGTTCGGCCGGCCAACGTTTTCAACTAAATACTTTAATAATCTATGAATTATGCATAAATAACGAAATATTTCTGAAAATCCTTTTAACTATAAACTTTTTAGTTACAAAAATGAACATTTTATTCAATACATATATCTGCTAATGGTTACACAATAGAAAACTTTATCCGTCTCAGGGGTCATAAAAGTTCGGCCACTCTTTAATATTGAGTTATATCGCCTTTATTCTTAATAACTGCTTTAATTGTGCTAGACATTGTATTTACTAACAAAGCACATTCTTCTGGTAGAATATTATCCCAAATATTCAGTACTGTGACTTTTAATTCAGGCACTGAACGTGCTGGATGTTTCCGAAGCTGTTTTTTCATATTGTGCCATAAGGTGTCAATAGGAGATAAATCTGGGCTGGAAGACGTCCATTTTAATACTGGTATTTGATGATTCTGCAACCACGTTTTAATAGTTTTTGCCGTATGATACGGTGCACCGCCTTGTTGGAATATGAAATGCCCTTCCGCCGTTTGACACATCTCAACAGATGGTAACAGACTCTCTTCCAGAATATCTCTGTACTTCTGCGCGTTAACAATTCCATCAACAAAATGCAGTTTACCAACACCTCTACCAGACATGCAACCCCAGACCATAACAGATGCTGGAAACTTTACTTTTTTGACTAAACAATCGCTATGATAGGCCTCTGAAGGTGTACGCAAAACCCGTTTTCGTGTGTCACCTACACAAACGTCAAATTTTGACTCATCGCTCCAAATTACGCTGTGCCATTGTTGATTCGTCCAATTTTTATGTTCTCGTGCCCATTTTAACCTGTTTCTCCTCTGCAGTTTTGTTAATTGAGGTTTTTCTTTTGCCTATTGGAAAAAAATAAAAAATTGCCAAGAATTTAAACAAGAAAAAAAAGATAAAAAGTTACCTTGTAAAACTTGAATCCTATTTTTCGAATAGTTCTTTTCGTTGTGGACATTGAAATAGGCTTTGCTATACTGTCCCTCCATAGTGCAGTTATTTCTTTAGTATTGGACCGCCGATTTGTTTTTACTATTCTGCGTAAAGCTCTTTTATTTGCTTCTGTAATTGTAGATGGTCGGCCGGTTTTGACTTTTTGGTCGACTCCGCCGGTTCTTCTGTATAAATTAATACTATCCTGCACGGTAGAACGCAGAATTGAATGAGAAACTGATATTCGGCGGGCCGAAATACCTTTCTCATGGGCTTTTATAATAGACATTCGTAAATCTTTACTTAGAGGTTTACCACGAGACATTTTACGTTAAATCTGAAACTAAACGTGAGTAAAACTAATAATGACAGATATTTTGTTGAATTATTCAGTATGTGTTTTGTTTTGATGGAGTATATCAGTTTCATGGCAGATATGATAAGTGGCCGAACTATAATGACCCATTGGTTGCATTACATTTTTGTTAACTATGTTTTCCTCAATTTGAATTTTGTCAAAAGTGATTAAATTTAGTAAATTGATAGTCTATAGTTTATTACAAGTGAGGTAGTTTTAAAGAAATCTTTCATCATTTTGGTAGAATTTGTAATTTATTCAAGTATTTAATTAAAAACGTTGGCCGGCCGAACTATTATGAGCCCGGGCTCGTATAGGGTGAGCCTAATGTCGAATTCTACTCAAATCCAAGAGATTGCCCACCATTTCCTGAAAAATATAGATTGCAAATTAACATTAATCGAATCTATAACTAAAGACCGAATTACGCTATGCGCAACCAATGTTCTCTCTAATTTTTTCACTGACTGCGCGGTACAAAAGTATATAGGAGCAAAAATGTTCAAAACGTATGTAAAAGTGGGGGGGGTCCTGTGCTTGTATTTGAAGGCAATTTTTTTTATTAATACTAGAAAATTACATTTTAAAGCATTTTAACCCTTTCGCTGCGCAATACATCTGAACGTAGCTACCGTGCCGTGCGCGAAAGTTTATCGAGTGCAAATATATACGTCTGGAGCAGTTAGACCACTTATAGTTTTACATTATGTTATGTTAAATTACGATTTACGATAAATTTTACGATTTTATTTTAAATAAAATACAGTATATGTACCAAATAGAAACTGAAAGAAAGTTGAACAATCTTGGTATTATTACCAGTACCTCTTTCCATAAAAATATTTGTCACAATCGGTATAAACTCGCCCGCAAAAATTCGTCATACCAATTGCAATAACCGAGTCACTAATGTGCATGGTTGCGAATATATACGGTTTGAGAAGCCTGTTCCAATTTAACTATTCAAGCGAATTAATCCGCCTGGAGCAGTTTGAGCCCTATAAATTTTTAGCGAATATATACGTCTGGAGCAGTGAAAGGGTTAATAACATACAAACCAGAAATGATTTTTACATTATCATTCATTTTTTGTAAAAATTGGATTTTTGCCATTTTTGCAATGAAATTTTAAAAAATGGTGAACAAGCCCATTGTGCGCGGAATACAAAAACAGCTGCGCAACTTTCACTTGGCTCATCAAAAGCCCATTTTCATGCTTTATCTCTAACATGCATATTCCTTCTGGGTGTTGAAATTGGATGCACTTGTCCAGTTTGACATAGTCATGTAGCCAATCGAGAAAATACTTTTTTAGTAAAATGCGTTCGATTACAAAAACAGATGTCGAACCGTTTTTAGCTTTAAAATGTAGATATTTTTATGTTCTTCAAACTAGCCTATCATAAGTTTATTCTGCTATTTCACTTTTTTAAGAAAACGTGAAACAACCTAAACTTGGATAAATAGTACCAATAAATAACTAAACAGTCTATACCATTTAAACAACACTTTTGTTATAAATTTCAAACTCATGCTACATTCATCAATTTTTGTGCTGAATTGATTTATGTAAAGAAAACGATAGCACTGCATTTAAAATTTTCGAGAAAAATCCATAAAACGGCATTATTTTGAAATAACGCCTTCTATAGGTTTCCATATTGAGGTACATTATGCATTCACCACGAGATAAATAAATAAAGGACCTTTCCAACGAGGTATGGGCTTTTGATGAGCCAATTCTTAAAAAAGAAATACATTTCTCTGATCAGACATGGGAGCTTCCTTCATTTTTTCTGACGAAAGATAGAACAAACTGTCAATAACCAAAGTTAATGCAATGAATCCGGCTATCCATATATTTGTACTATTTATTATACCTGAATAGGAAACATTTCTGAGAAAAATTCAACTCTATGTTTTGGTATGTAGATTGCGCCCCCTACAAGCCAAGCAACGAACTTGAAAATTATTTCCAGCGATTTGTCTTGGTCGATTTATTAAAAAAAAAAAATTCCTGAAGATCTACGGCCTATACTTTCCCAAATATCGTACCTCGCTGACCTTAGTGGGACACCCTGTATACAGCGTGATTCAGTCTTAATGTCATTAATTTTAACTTTTAAGGAAAGATAAAGAAAAATGAGAAAAACAATTTTAAAATGCATATTTACGCTGAAAAAAATTTTTTCAAATCATTAAACCCCATTTGGGACTACTCCTGACCGCTGACCTACAAAGATTTATCGAGAGTGAATTGACTTACTGTATTCGGTGACTAACTGCTAACCTAGCTTTTAACAGATGTTATATAAGTAAAAACACATTTATTATATGCCCAAAATAAATTGTTTTGTTTTTTATTATCTTTTCTATTTTTGAAGTTCTACGCCACTGGAAATAAAAATTATGTACAGTCTACGATATTTGTTGAGATAGAATTCCAAGAAAACCTCTGCTCACTTTCTCGGAATTAACCCAATTCAACACCTCTCAGGTGTAGAAAGACATTGAAGAAACTGAGGCAGGAGTCTTTTTGGAATTCTATCTCAACAAATATCGTATGGACTGTAGGAAGGATGTGAAAATCTACTATGGATAATGCCCATTTTTTTAAATGAAAATATTTTTTTTCAATTTTTGTTCTACAGGGGTCGGCATGTCAGGCAACCAATTTACATTAAGAGAAAAAAATGCAGCCTCAAAATATATTTATTAAAAGAAATTACAAAAGGGATTCGAAAAAGGGTTACTGTAAGTGTTCAAATTGATGCCCATCTTGATCAATGCATGTACGGCAACGTTTCTCAACGGAGAGGCAGGTCCGGCGAAGCATGTCAAGCTGTCCGCGAAGAGTTTCAAATTCTTCTTCAATTGCAGTTCGGAGATCGGGAAGGGTGCGTGGTCTTCTTGCGAAAACGCGGTCCTTGAGAAGGCCCCACAGGAAAAAATCACAGGGTGTCAGGTCACATGACCGTGCGGGCCACTCAACGAATCCTTGTCTGCCTATCCATTCTCTAAAATGAACATTAAGGTACTCCCGCACTCCCGTACTCCCTCAAAAAAGTACGGACCCACGAGACCTCCAGCATGGATACCTGCCCACACACACACCCCAGGCAGGTTTAATTCTTTTTCCATGAAGACGTGAGGATTCTGGTCGTTCCAGTACACGCAGTTATGCCGATTGACCGTACCGTTCAGCTTGAAGGTTGCTTCATCCGTCCACAAAATGGAATGCTGGAACTGCGGATCATCCTGACTGCATCCGAGGTACCACTCGCAAAATTCCAGTCTCCGATCGAAATCTTCCTCGTGAAGTGCGTGGAGGAGACGCGGACGGTAAACTCGATAGTGCATGAGTTTCACCATTCGTCGTAAAGAACGATCGGATATTTGAAGTTCTCCCGATAGCCGCACTGCAGATTGGTTCGGCTGCTCAACTAACGCCAGCGCCACTGTTTCAATATTTTCGTTAGTTGTTACAGATACCGGTCGTCCAGAACGCGGCGCGTCGGCAACAGAGCCCGTTTTTAAGAATTTCTGGTACGTCTTCCACACTGTTGTACGATGTGGTAGCGGCGAGTTCGGAAATTGTTGTTGAAATTCGGTAAACATAGTTTCGTAATCCGCGTTCGTACGCAGATACGAGGTAACAAAAAAAACTCTTTCTTGAAGCGTGAAGTTGTATCGGTTATTCATTCTGAAAACACGTCTACTCGACGAGCACGTGTTATCATATTCATGACACGGACACAACTGTCTGAAGCACGAACATGCTTCGTTTTAATCTTTTTCGACAGCGTTGCCAGACTTATGAGTGTTGCCGGACTTATGCCGATTTTTCGAGAGCGTTGCCTGACTTATGCTGACCCCTGTATATCACTGGCAATCAAAATTTAAAAAGTGATACTGAAAAATCTGTCAAACGTTTATTGCTACGACTGGCAAAAGGCAAAAAATATTGATTTTGATTTTTTTTTAAATTTTTGTACTGGAAATCAAAATTTAAAAAGTGGCCATGAAAAATTTGTCAAAAATATATTGCTATGAATGAGAACTCTCCATTTTTGTGATAAAAAAAATAATAATAATTTTTTTCATTAGTCAAAAAATGGAAAAATTGGTCGAGTATTTCAAATAATTTAACAGTCTTATTTTTGTTTCTATTTTTTTTTTAGGCACATTTGTACAATTTGATGCTAAAGCAATAGGTTCTGGTTCAGAGGGTGCTCAACAGAGCTTACAGGAAGTATACCATCGTAGCATGACTCTTGAAGAGGCAACTACTTCAGCTCTAACAATACTTAAACAAGTGATGGAGGAAAAATTGAATTCCTCAAATGTTGAAGTAATGACTATGACACCTGAAAACTTATTCCATATGTTTGCAAAGGAGCAGGTAGAGGAGGTAATTTCAAAATTGTCTTAATTTACATTATAATTAAATAAGCGATTATGGTTATTGAGTAATTTTACATTAATTATATTTTCTTTTATACTCTGTAAGAAATAAATTATATGAAGGCCATTATATTCATTGGTTTTTTTCAAAACCTCCTGTCCTTGTATGTTTTAAAACTGACAAAACTTGTTTTAAATTTCTGTTTTATATTTCATTGTATTTGTTTTTCAATGTGTGTTTGAGGTATTATCCTAGTATAATAATTATATTAGATGGCAAATGTACAAGGTAGGCCAATTTTACACTTTTATGGAAAATGTGGAAAATGTAATTTAAAAATGTTAAATGTTAATGTTAAAAATTAAATGTTCAATTTTTCAAGATGAGTTGAATGGTGAAAACTCCATCTTGATTTGTTTAAGAGTAGAATAATTCTCCAAAGTGACCATTTTCTGTGGTACCTCAGAACTTTTTTGTTTGTAAAAAAAATTGATTTTTTTAGAGATTTTTGCAGTGGCGTATGTGGTATTTTTATATAACTTCCGGTTTTTCAATTATAACAGAAAGTTTAATTTTTTTAATGGAACATCCTATACATATATTTATCAATTTTTTAAACCTGCATAAAATTTCCTTTCAAAAGAAATTATCCTGCATGATATTTATGCAAAAAATTTAAAGAAATCAAAGAATATCTAAAGCGTCTATTAAAAAAAAATAAGTTTTGTGTTACATAACTGAAAAAATAGAAAGTTACAGATAAATCACTTACACCACTGGACCTAAAACTCTATAACCTGTGTAACTGTTGACCTTTTAATAATCATATATTTTCAAAGAGTTATAGCGCATTATAGAAACTACCAGAATGAAACAATGATTTTTGCCATTCAACTTTTCCTAATAAATGAGGCTGTGACATCAAAACTACTATTTTTCTGTCTTGTCGAGAAATAGGAGAAACCCTTTAAAAGTGTTGAAATTGGCCTGCCCCATCAATTCACAAATTTAAAAAAACTGAAAAATAATTGCTTTAGACTTAACTTTCTAACAGAAAAAAATCTTTAAAAATCACATCCCATTGTATTGATTGGACTAGGAGTACACAATGTTTTTCATTTTTGTGTATTATTTGGTTGTCCAATTATTTTTAAATGTGAAGATTTAACTTTTTACGATAATGATTTTGATAATTGTTTTCAGCTTTTGATTTTTCAGTTATAATACTATATTTTTAAAATGAAACATCACCTAATTAAAATGTATTAATCATTTTTTAATCTATATCAAATTGCTGCCTAGAAGACAACTAGAATGAGAATAGCTATATCAATTTTACAAGTTACACGAAGTAGCAGCTACTGTATAATTTTGAATGAGTGACGCATCTATTTGGCAATTTTGTTGATTACCAAAGAGATTAAATAAATTGGAATTGCAAACCTGCACACTCTTTAACTGCTTAATGTGTTTATCCGAGTTAACACATATAAACCTATTCTCCATTAAACCAAGGTAATTCAGATTTTTTCATCAAAATCATACCATGTGCTAGTTATTCCCATTACTGCTTTAATTGCTCAATTGGTTAAACTGCTTATTACTTATTTCTTAACGATGGTGGTATATAACATTACCCCAAACTTAGCGAACTTATCCGAAAACTATATCGATGTACTTCAAGAGTACCAATTTACATTTCGAGTCGAATCGATCGAGATTGACTTCGTAATAATCTCGATATCGATAAAATGTCATTGAGATTTCAGGATTTCGCCACTGGTCAGTTCGGCCTCATTTGATTTCACATTTGACCCAACATTTTTCGACTCCTGAAAAGCGAAAACTAACTAAAAATGAGTATCATGTTTATTTGTGTGATTTGAAAAATGAATAGCTAAGATTATAGGTTATGCATCAGGAACCCATGTAACCAGATTGTTTAGCAGATAAAACCGCTACTATTAGAGAATTTTATGCTGTCCTTAATATCTTTGATTATAAATGATATGCATTGAAAAGCTCTAGTATATAATTTTTTCTACTGCTTTTGTATGCATGAGTTAACTCGGGTAAGCATATACAGACTAAATGAATATGTTTTTATATAAATTATTGAAAATACTAAATACAAAGTGAAGGAGCACAAATGATACCTTGATAACCTTGAGCCCAAAATATAATTCAGTAAAATATACCTTAGTCCAAAACTGCATCAGTTACAAGTTACAGGGTGATTCAATTTTTAAAAAACCTTACAAATATGCACATATCTCGAAAGATATTCCCCATAGATCTTGGGCAGGCGATACCAAAATAAAGGTAAAATTTTACATAATTTGTGTACAATTATATCAACCATTGGCGGAGATACTGGTAGACATAGTATGTCAGAATTTTGTTTGAAGTTTGTTTGATAGGTACTTAAAGTTCGATACCGAAAAAAAAATGGTAAGAAAGTTTTCAAAATCATTGAAATCTGTTAATAAATATGCCAACTGCCTCGTGTAAAAATATCAGATCGATTGCCAATACAGTTTTTTTGAAAAATGATATTAAAAATTATGCTCTTATACACAGGCTCTTATGGGAGTTGGGAAAAAACTTTAATGAAACGTGAATAGTGCTCTTAAAAATAGTTAGGACCGGGAAAATAAAATTGTAATTAAAGAATTAAATATTACTAAACATTTTAAAACAATAAAAATATGCGCTTACAATGTAATTATTGAGATAATGGAATGAATATATAACATTTTGACAAATTCGAACAAACATCTGATCCAATGAAAGGAAATATGGCAACACTGTACGCTATATTTAACGCTTTGACTGACACGCTATATTTGAATAACTCGATTATAGACTATAAAATTATTCCAGTCGAAAACGTATGTAGTAATAATATTAAATAAATTTTTCGTGATCTAATGGAATATAATAGCAATTTGAAACAAAAATTGAAAGGATCTCTTTGCAAAACGAACAGTATAGGTGTTTTGTCATAATCTTCAATTTGACAAGGCGACGTCTCACTATCATACACTGAACTTCTTGATAGTTATCATATAGATTCTCGGTTTGCACATTTTACTTTTTTCTCATCAATCCATATTATGTTTCATACGCATTTTATATTGCTTTTCCTTTGTATCTTGGATGTTCATCAAGTTTACGGAATATGCGCAAAGCACAGTTGACAGTAATGACAGTTGACCCAACTTTTACCACTACGGCATGGCAATGGCACTGATGCCAGATTTCATCCATAATTTTACAAGCTCTTAATAAATAAATAGACACTTTTATGCAAATAAAAAGTTAATTGCCGTGCATTAAACACAAAAATATATGCAAGCTAATATGTGTTGTATAAATTTCATTCGTATATATTATATTTAGTTTGCTCAATTTAGTTTAAGTAAGGTTGGTAGTACAATGAAACTACCGTGTATAAGCATAGGCTTCCCTCCCGCACCACCTGCCCCGCAAGAGATGTATCGAACGCCCTTAATTGAATTTCAGTGAGAAAAATATTTCCTGCATTTTATTTGCGAAATGAATTCTTTTTGAATTTTTTTTAGTCTAAAATAAGTTTAATATAATTTAATAAAAAAATTTAGTTTTACAAAAAACAGAAATTTTTGTGTTGCAAATACAATTTTAAATATAATAATAATAAAAACATTAATGTAGATATTTTATATTTTCTATGGCGTAGTAGCGGCAAATTTATGTGCCATTGAATTTTCCTGTCTTTTAGTGATTACATTCTATTTGTATTATTTTTTTTTTTTTGAAAAGATCAAGAATTATTTTCGATTTATTCACTGTGTGATGAATGATGTGTGTGTGACGTGCGAGTTTATATTTGAATGAAAAAATAACTCAAAAATGAATTGCTTTTTCGAATAAAATGGAAGAAACCTTTTTACTTTGAAAGATGATTACGAATCAAATGAATTTTGAAAATATTCAATAACATTGAAATTTTTAGATTTTTAATGACAATGTTTTCCAATACCTCCACCACTGGTTGATATAATTGTATTTAAGTTCAGTGAATTTTTACCCTTATATTTATTAAGTTGCATGCTCAAAATTCATTAGATATATGCATATTAGTAATGGCCCAATACGAGATCAACCTCTCATAGTCTTACAAAAGACCAAAAGTAAGATGTATTATCCATAATTTCATCTGCTGTTAAATTATAATTCTTAAAGCAGAATCAATTTGCCTGTTAAATGTTGCGTTTAAAGATTTATAATGATTTATATACTGAGGGTGTCTCATAAATAATGTCAGTTTTCAATCATAGGGCATTATCCGACAACTTTTATAGGTCTTAACATAATGATTTTAGGTGGCGATGTTTAGTGTCTTTTGAAGGTCTGAGAGAGTCCGATAATCGACGCGTGCTGGTACTGGGTTGGTTTTTTACTGCTTTGCAGCCTCAATATCCCACACAGATGGACGACCTAGAGCACGATCGATCTTTAAGCGTCAAATCTCCTTCAATTTCACATATTTTCTTTGCTGCCGCGGTTGATTTAAACTTTTGTTTTCAATAATGTAACAGTATACGACTTTTGTATTTATTACACTCCATACCCATTACCCGGTTGGTGGCCTGGTTGGGCTACGTGATAAGTTATTGTCTATCCCTAGTGGTAAGTAAGATCTCCGATCCTCTGCCATTGTTCTGAGTTCAATGAGCTTAGGTGGGGATTCCAAGATTTATTTGTTGGGATGTGTTGCGACCTACACGGCCATGGGAGCACTTCACTAAGTTTGGTTTCCAATTTAGGACACATGGAAACGTGGTTCGGACTTTTGTGTCACCCTGTATGCACTTGGTTCGTGTCTGATACCCTTATGTCTGAAAATCACTGTCTTTGGTTCACTATGGTTTATTTACTGTGTACGGACTTCGTGGAGTGCCGGTACTAAAGCTTTTAGTTAGTTTTGTTCAGCGTGGAGCTGGGAGTGTTAGAGCTCGAGGTTTGGATATTTTTTGTAGAGAAATAATAACTCGATAATAAGGTAAATATATATTGTTTATTTGAATGCTGCTTGATAGAACAGAATGCTATGAATACGAATTCTTTCAAAATGGCGAGTGTTAGACTCTCACCAGGTACTGTGCCCTGGCCGATAGACTGCAATTGCTGCTCGTGCGCGTCAATCGCCGGTAAGATGGATCCTGGTAGAAAGGCTGCTGCAAGGTCTCATTCAGCGGCACCTCATTTTGGCTCGCAACGTTTGCATCTTGGCCTGGTCTGGTTGCTTGGTAATAGTTGGTTAAACTAAACAGATTTAATTCGGACCCGGAGGTCTTGCGGGAGATGGCTTTCGGTGTCGAACATTCTTTTACGGCTTGCAGAGCTGCTTAGGGGTGTTGCAGTCTGCCTTAGATACATTCGTATGAAAAATATGGGTTTTGAACGTTTTGGTAGCTGGCTTTGAAATATCGGTAAATTTTTATGACAATAGATCTAGAGATTTGTGTTAACAAGTTATGACATGTATAAAATGAGGCGTAAATTTTTAGTTATGAAACCCAACGTTACTTATGAGACACCCTCTGTAATATTAATTTTTATTATTTTTTTTAGTTTTTGTGCCCTACTTCTTTACAATACAGAATATTTTTCATTTCTTAATTTAAGCCTTGATGGAAAAGAACAAGAACTAATTCCATTAGTGGTGGTTCGTGAAAATTTAAATTTTCATATTTTTATAAGCATGAGATCATATCGTTTTCTTTCACCACATAGAGACTTCGAATGAAATAAACAATTAAAATGAGGACAACCGATCCTAGGATTTTGAAAAGGAGGACACAGTACAGTAACTTCAGAAAAAAAATAAAAATCTTAAAAAAAAAATTGCAAACAAATGTGCAACTCTTCAAGATCTGGGCTACATTGATCATTGATTTAAATTTTTTATTTGCAACTTTAATTTGAAGTATTTTTTCACAAAAGTTCTCTTCGTGGGCCTAAAAATCATCCCTTAAAAAACAATATGGATTGCACACTCTATTATCAAAATGTCCACCAGCTGCCACTGAATTGCAGCATTCCTTGTAGCATAGCGAAATTTGCGACATTGTTTTGTGCTCCATAAATCCAAAAATAAATTTTTTGAAATACGGCATAAATAAAGATTCTTGGTTTGAAGAATCAACAATAGGTATACAGTTGTTTATTAGAAAGTATGTTTACATGAGGTGAATGTATGAATCCACTTCATCAGTTAAAATAATTTGAATATATTATCTCTATCTATAAATCGTAAGATAGACATTAATGATGATTAGATGATACAAAATAAAGGAGAAATGAGAGTGCCATATTTATTTCAAAAATAGTATATAAATAATCTTTAAATTTGACAAAAATGAAATTTATTTTTTTTTAAATCTCAAAAATTATTTTTCAGTCAATTAAAAATATACCCAAGAGCTAATGATATCTGCATAACTGTATTTATTTATAGTCCAATTAACTAAGCCTTTAAATCGAAATTTTGTCAACTTGGCTGAATTTTTGATATGAGTTAGTTTAAGGTATATTATAACAATAAGTGAGAGTAATTTTTTGTTCAACCCCCGGCCAAGGGTGGAAAAAGATAAAACAAAGGGCTTTTTCAAGATAACTCAAAAAGGGTAAGAGCTAGAAAAAAAAGTTTTTCATGAAAGTTGTAAAGCAGACAATTCTACATAAAAATGGCCTCTTAACTTTTTCTTGTACTATTACAATTAACAGAGTTAGGGAGGCTAGAAGTTAAGGGAAGATTTCAGAAATTTAATTTTGTTAAATCATTAAAATTAACGATTAAAAATTTGATTTTTTGTTATAACTTTCTTATTAAAAATTAAAAAATATATCTATTTCTCTGAAAAGAAAAGTTACATATTTTAGAGCAGATTGAAAAAAAAAATTACAAAATTCAATCATTTTTCTGTTTGTTATGATTTTTTTTAAATTTCTGAAATCTTCCCTTAACTTCTAGCCTCCCTAACTCTGTTAATTGTAATAGTACAAGAAAAAGTTAAGAGGCCATTTTTATGTAGAATTGTCTGCTTTACAACTTTCATGAAACTTTTTTTTCTAGCTCTTACCCTTTTTGAGTTATCTTGAAAAAGCCCTTTGTTTTATCTTTTTCCACCCTTGTCCGGCGGTTGAACAAAAAATTACTCTCACTTATTGTTATAATATACCTTAAACTAACTCATATAAAAAATTCAGCCAAGTTGGCAAAATTTCGATTTAAAGGCTTAGTTAATTGGACTATTAACTGTTACAAATTTTTTAAAAATTTGATTTTTTGTTACTTACACTTGAAATTTCACAATATGATATATTTATAATTTTTTTAACTGCTATTTTGTTTATCATATGCAATTCTTTTTACAAAATCAAATGAAAAAATTGATCGTATTAAATAATACATAATACATACATAATACATTACATACATACATACATAATACGTTATATTTATTGTATCTATTCAATTGTTTAGATCCACTTTGAAGAAAAAGATAATTTATAAGGAATATACATTGTGTAATATGTTCTAGGCTTTAAAATTAATGGAACCTGGAGAACCACATCACATTGCACAAAAAATAGATGAACGTAGGAAGACTCCCCAGTTAAGTTAATGCATGAAGCATTGTTAATTTTTTTTTTTTTTATTAAAACTTTCTGTCTCAAATTAAATTAATCTTTTTTGTTTTGTTACAGTAAAATGTAAATAAACTTGTTATTTATTTATAAAGGTGTACTTTATCATTTTAAAGTATACAGGGTGTCCGGTAAGTACCTCCTAATCTCTCGGGAGTGTATAGGGGAGGTCAAAATAAAACTAGTCCTTCCTATAATTTTTTTTCCTAATGTGCCCCCTAACGGAGTTATGGGGGGTCAAAGGGGTACCTAGAAATTAACGTTTAGGGTTATAACTTTGAAACCACCCTGTATATTTTAATAAAATTTTCGTACGTTGTATTACACATGGAGCTCTACGATTTGATGCTAAAATCAACTTTTTGCTATTATCAGGTGTCCAGAAACGGACTGGCCCTATCACAATTTTTCTCAAAATTTTGACAGAAGTAATTTTATCAAACTGAAAATATTATTATTAGATACTCTGAAGGTTTTTCTTTAAAAATGGTACTCTTTATTTATTTCGAAAAAATGAACGGTTTGCGAGATAAATCGGTTTTGAAAAAAATTGGTAACAAATACAACAACAATTAAAATTTATTTTTTTTACATATTATTTCATGCATTTAATTTCTTTAACTTTATCAAGTCCAGAAATCTTTGAACGGGTTGGCTATACTTTATGAGCAAGTAGTGACCAATTAAAAATAACATTTGAAAAATAACTTACTTACAAGACATGCAACAAAGAACATTCAACAATGAACAAAGGTACCTAAATGTTACTTCGGTAGATGTTCAAAATGAGCACCCCGTACTTCAATGCACTTTCTAATCCTACGAATGTTTTCCCGGTGCACTTGAAATAATATTCCGTGATTATTGCGGAGATGGTCACAGTTCTGTGTTAGCCTCAGCAGAAGTTCCTCTCTACTATTTACGGGTGTTGAATAAACGTTATTTTTTAAATGACCCCACAGAAAAAAGTCTAATGGGTTTAGGTCGGGCGACCTAGGTGGCCATAATACAGGTCCGCCTCGACCTATCCATCGATCACCAAAAACATTCGTCAGATGTTGACGTACTAAACGATCAAAGTGGGGTGGTGCACCGTCATGCATGTACCACATTTCAGTTCTTATTTGAAGGGGCACTTCTTCTAACAAAATATTTAGATTTTCCTCTAAAAATTGCAAATAAAGAGCACCATTAAGTCTTTGCTCCAGAATAAATGGACCAATCAAATGATTCCCGATAATGCCAGCCCACACATTCACCATAAACCTTTGTTGGTAGCGAGTTTGAACTAAAGCGTGAGGGTTTTCTTCATCCCAGACATGTAGATTATGCGAATTAATTATGCCGTCTCTTGTAAAACCTGCTTCATCGGTGAACAAAATAGATGTACCAAAATTATGATTCCGAATATGATGCTGTAAAAACCAATTGGCGTATTGAAGTCTTTTTGGATAATCATCTGGAGACATAGCATGTACTTTTTGGATGTGGTACGGGTAAAGCAATTGTTCTTTCAGAGTTTCATGTACAGCCCATTTTGTAACATTGTTTTGCGCCGCAAGCTTCCTTATGCTATTTGAAGGATTATTAGCAACGTCTTCCAATATTTGTTCCTCTACATGAGGGTCTCGTACTCTCCTCGGGGCTCCTGCTCCACCACGGCGTGGCAAAAAGCTTCCTAAATAAAGGATTCGGAAGAAATTAGTTTCACTAACGTTTTTCACTATTTTTTTTTACCTGTTTCTCTTAAACTACGATCAACTCTTTCAAAAGTTTTTGGACTCGGCAAAT
Organism: Anoplophora glabripennis; assembly: GCF_000390285.2. Classification (NCBI taxonomy): domain Eukaryota; kingdom Metazoa; phylum Arthropoda; class Insecta; order Coleoptera; family Cerambycidae; genus Anoplophora; species Anoplophora glabripennis. The sequence continues at coordinate 163,890 of NW_019416956.1, read as the reverse complement.
GTCGACCCGGAAACCTTTCCTCATAAAGTCTTCTTGCCTCCACGGAGTTGCATAATGCTTCCCCATAAATTAGGTGCATATCAGCATATTCTGCACAGGAATATTCTTCCATTTTTAAATGTTATTTCTAACGGCTTAAAACGAATACCACAATAAAATTGAATTTTTATTCTGTCACGCGCCTTTGACAAGTACTTTAAAATCAACAGGGTCTAACAACGAAAACAATAGAAAAGAACTCCATGGAGACAAGAGCAATAATAATTTGTAGATGTATTTTGGTCATAGATGTTGATTTTACAAGAAACGGCATTATTCATTCCCTTAATTCACCACCAGTAAATGTTTATGGTGAATCTGTAGGCTGGCACTAGCGGGAATGATTTTATTGTAAAAAAATAAATTTTAATTGTTGTTGTATTTGTTACCAATTTTTTTCAAAACCGATTTATCTCGCAAACCGTTCATTTTTTCGAAATAAATAAAGAGTACCATTTTTAAAGAAAAACCTTCAGAGTATCTAATAATAATATTTTCAGTTTGATAAAATTACTTCTGTCAAAATTTTGAGAAAAATTGTGATAGGGCCAGTCCGTTTCTGGACACCTGATAATAGCAAAAAGTTGATTTTAGCATCAAATCGTAGAGCTCCATGTGTAATACAACGTACGAAAATTTTATTAAAATATACAGGGTGGTTTCAAAGTTATAACCCTAAACGTTAATTTCTAGGTACCCCTTTGACCCCCCATAACTCCGTTAGGGGGCACATTAGGAAAAAAAATTATAGGAAGGACTAGTTTTAATTTGACCTCCCCTATACACTCCCGAGAGATTAGGAGGTACTTACCGGACACCCTGTATACATATGTGGAGAAATAGAAAAATTACTTTATATAGTTTTGATTAAACTAATTCTTGTTTTTATGATTTTTATCATTTTTATTTATATCTAAAATTAAACATGATGAGGCAGTTGTCAGTGAGTTGGGGAACTCAATTCAGTTATAAAACTTTTAGGTATACGAGTATTATAGGCTGCATTAAATTATCAATAGTGTTTTTTCTTTTGTATTGTTTTTTTTTTCTTCAAATGATTTATGTCGAATATTTATTTCTTTTTCATACCTATGTGACTTTTTTTTAGATGAAAAGAAAGTTATAACTGCAAAAAAATATACATAGAAAGAGTCGCATAGACAGAGGGCCCGCTACAGTTTTACCAAAGAGTTTATCGTCTGGTTTTACAGCTTCATGGCCACTCCCGTCCAGAGGTGGCCTTAACCATTGTGAGGCTCTGGGTGGCAAATCTTTGCGAGTCCCCGGGCGGCAGATATTTGCGAGGCCCTTGTTCTTTGTGAAATGTACATAAATTGAATATAGATATTTCCGATGATTTAAGAGAAATGCAAACGTTATAAATTTTGAGTTGTCAAATATTATATTAAGAGATTTTTAAAAGTTAAAGACGACAAAATTTTAATAATGATAAAAATAAGGTACAAGATTCAAACATATTTTTCAATTATGTTTACAGTCAAATTACAAGAATATATCCACTGATAAATTAATCGATTTTGATATCGATCATTAAATAAGTCTAAATGAGAAATTTTATTTTTCTAATTTTGACATAATTATAAAGTAACATCTTTTACTATTTCTATATCTAACAAAGAATGTATTGTGTTTAATATTTTCCAGGCGTAGGTTTTTATACTTCCTGATAATGTCAACGAAGTTTAGTCCTTCTATATCTCCCAGGGTGATTACAAATTCACGAACTACTCTAGTTTTTGTATTTGGAATATTTACTCGAAAATACGTCTCCTCATCTATAACATCTTCAACACGTAAAAATGTTAATTCTGATTTCCGACATGCACAGGCTATTCCCATAACCAACACAACCTATAGCAAAAAATGCGAATTAGTAAACTGACAACTAAATGAAGCAATTCTTAGTTATTTTAGCCATTAAAAGATTATTGTTATCTGCCTCCGTCAAAAACTTCGCAATATTTACTTTTGAAAAAACGTTCGATTAGCGTGGTATCCATCAGAATGCCTTTTCAAAAATGCTATCAAACTATTGTATGTTTTAAAGTTTATATCTTTTTTTAAAGACAGCTCAGTCATCAACATGGAGTACTGTGTCCATAGCACAGAAGCCTTCAAATTCTTCTTACCTTCATTATGCCAATAGTACTTTCTCATTGACGTGTTTTACTTTCTTCTTTTCACGCCATTTCTCAAATTTTTCAAAAGCCAAGTCATATACCGCTTTGGATTTTTCAGGAATCAGTGAACATATGGCATTTCTTGCCGTTTCTTCAATATCGCTCGGTATATCGTAAGAATCTGAACATTAATCACATATTTCCTAATAAATGGTAATAGTAACGATCAGCGTCACATAATCCGCGATAATTTTTAAGATGCAAGCGCACCAAGCGGCGAAAGCAGTAAGCTATGAGACAAGGTAATTTTGACATTGCCGTTTGTGTTTACACATTCATTTGAATAACATTTGTCTTATTTGCCATTATTATTAGTAATTTTATTATCAAATTGCGGTTATTTGACTTTTGTGTTATTTTATAGATTTCAAATATTTCATAAATAAATTTTAAGACAAGTATTTATGTCTACTTTATTTGTCTCTAGCATTACAATTTAATGTACATTTTATTAGGTTATAACTATGAACTTATCCGTTGTGGAATACATTTCCTATTTACATATATGCCAACGAAAACTCTCATTGTATATCAGAAGGAGAGGCAGTTTTTAACGCTGATCATGTGGTACTATATGGGAAAATTGGGCAAAGTTAAATTAAATTTAGAAATTTATATTGTCTGCAAACTAGTGCCCTTACTTACTAACAACCCTCACGAAATTCAGGGAGTATTATCTATCGGCAATACTATTTTGTAAATTTCTTCAATGGTTTGATGAAAACTTAATTCTGGATTTTTCTTGGACCATGAAGAACAACCTTGAACTGAACAATAATAGTTTGACAGTTTCCTCTTTCTATCCATAATTGCTGAAATTTTCCTCACAGTATTTTCTTAGAATAAGTGTTCAAAAAACGAACACTAAACACGGTTTTAAATAAAATACAAAACGAATTGTCACACAGAAGAAATGTTTACCTTGTTTCGCTAGTATCACTTGTCACCGCCAGAGGGCGAGCTCTTAGCTGCATTCGCGAATAGATCAGCGTCTATTAAATGTCAAGCCAAATGACAATAAAATTTAAACCTACTAGATAATTGTTATTTAAATTATACTTGTAAATGATCAAAATTAAAAACTTGTATTTTCCATTTTTCGTCAAAATTAGAAAAAATCTTGTAATACGTTATGAAACATGATTTTATGTAATGCTAATCCATCTAATTATTTAAACTATTACCACGTCATATTAAAATAAAACATTATTAGAGTTTTACTCCCGTGTCCATAATTATTTCTAGACTTCTCCAGTGCTCAAAATTCAAACAAATTCCAATCTATTTTTTTTTCAGGATATTCATACAAATACATCTGACATGCTGTTTCACAGTTGCGGTTACAGATATAATATATTCCGATAATATTACGCTGATCTGCATTTTCAACCTTTGCCAAAACGAAAATGTTTTTGAACATTTACCGAAATTTTTTAAAGAATAATATTCAATTGGCATTTTGGTTGTTTATATGCATTTTTTAGAATTAATTTGTCATAATAAAATTAAAATTGTAATAATGTTTTAATTTTGAGGCAACAACTTATTGAGTTATGTATGACCAAGTGACGGTAATGACGGTAATAGTTAATAATGATAAATGTTTTATTGTAACGCGAGGTGGTAATAGTTTAAGTAACTAGCTGGATTTCACAGGATCTAACGACACTTACAGTGTACGATAATTTAATAAACAAAGAAATCTAAATAAAAAATTTAGATGAATTCGGAACGAATACACTAAAAATGAATTTTTCGAGACAAAATGACTGAGTCTGGTTCGGGCTGAGGCAGTACAGTATTGGGGGTCATGAAGGCAAAAAATGTAAAAAAAATGAAGTTGATGATGGTCCTGAAGAGACGAAACGTTACATATAAAAATTGACTATGCCATTCGGTATTTTATTGTCATATACCTCTATAACTAAAGCTAAGGATAAAATAAAGTTTTAAATATAAACTTTTTTTATTCGGGTTGTTGTGCGAGGCACCTGAAAGAGCGTGCCCTGCTCGCCACCCCCTAAGGCTGCCTCTGCTCCCGTCCAACCAAAATTACCTTCACGCGGTCTAGTTTTCAGACTGGCACCATTCTCTTAGAAAACATAGACTGTGCTCAAATTGTCCAAGAAGGATCAATAGCAATCGTTGTTCACCATCAAATTGATTTCACGCTATCATAAAGTTTGACTTTTTGTCAGTATACTTACTCAGAACGTTTTTATGTACAGGAGCTATTTATGTTGTTAACACTGCCTTGAAAAATTCATTCTGTGCAAAAAATGAAATTAAGTAGTGTGATTATTTTTTACAACTTTCGACCTAGAGTAACTTAATTCAACTTTTGACGATGAAGCGCCATTAAAAACTACTGTATTGGTGGTATACGGCCGTGGTTCACTCGCTGACAAATTTCGTGAAGATTCGACGTCAGACAGTTAATTTTGAATGGTATACAACCATTTCTTTGCCAGAAGTCTTTAGAAGAAACCGACTGCCGAAGACCATTATTCTCTATCAAAGTAATGCAAACTCTGACGCATCGGCTCAAACCAGAAACTTTTTGAGAACTGAAAACGTTGAATTGTTGAGTCATCTGCCATACATCCCTAATTTGGCACCCAATGACTTTTATTTCCACACCAAAAATTAATTATGGTTCAACGTTTTTCCACACCTTAAGTAACGGTAGATTTGTTCAAAATGTATGTTTTGGATGTAGCTCAATCGGAATGGAAAAAGTATTTTGAAAATTGGTTCAAGTGGATGCAAAAGTGTATTGGAGAATATTTTGAAAAACAATGAAGTCATACACAATGATTAATTTCTTTTTTATTTTCTATTCCCGAAATATAAAAGGCAACCCTCGTGTTATAAGCAGAAGCAACTACCTCAGAGATACAACTTCACCCCCAGGTCTGAACCAGCCTGTACACACATTTGTATTGCGAGCGACAACCTGGCAGCGAATCAGTTTCCAATTTTATCAGGTAGGCATATTATATCTCTTCAAACATTCAAAAGTAATTACTCGATCCAAAGAGAAACCCACTAAATATAAAATTGTAACAGATTATATCACTTTGAGAAGTAGGTGGTTTTTCATATCGGTAGTTAATTACTACAGCATAACACTCCCAAATCTTCACAAAATTTTGTATACCCCCCTATTTTCAATGGTGCTGAACACAAATCTGAAGTTATTGTTATGCAGTCAAACCTAGTTTTCGAGAAAATTTTTTTTCAAAATTCCAACCGGGACATTTCACATAACACTACTGTATACTTTATGTAACTCTCAGAACATCTGTTATGAACAATTAACATTGTTTACAAAACACATTTTTGCAAATTTCAAGTTAAAAAATATATATTTAATAAATAAAAATTTTGCTGCTTGAATCCGCCATTATTCTCATCTCTGTTCATCGCACATCAAGTTACTATAATTTTATTTATCAAATACTTATTATTTTAGTTCAAATTTGGAAAAATGTGTTTCTTAAACAATGTTGATCATTTTTTACAGATGTTCTAAAAGCTACATAAAATAAAATATACAGAGTTGTACGTAGTGTTGTGAAATATCCAGTTAGAATTTTGAAAATATTTTTTCTCTAAAACTGGGTCGACTGCACAAAAATAACTTCAGTTTCGTGTTCAGCACTATCGAAAATACGGGGTAAACAAAATTTTGTGAAGATTCGGGAGGGTGACGCTATAGTAAATAATTACCTTCATATCCAGCAAGAACTATATGCCTATAGGACTAACGACTTTATCTTCGTATGTCCAGAATATTTACATGGTGTTGAGTCGCTGCAGTGTTTGGGGGTTAGAAATTTAGGTTACTGTTATTTATTAAATAGGCTCGCGGCTCACATCACTATGTTGTGTAAGGTCCGATTTTAGTTTATTTTTGGTTTTTAGATGTGGTTTTCTGGTGTTCACCAGAAGCTGAAAGATTGGACAGGTTTGTTAGAATGTTGGTTATTGAATACCCAAAATATGCAATAGGTTCCACGTATATAACGCATTGACTCGTTCCAGGCCTGTGCCTGAGGCGAAAACTCGGTTTATTTGCATTTTGGGTTTTAGAGTGGTTTTCTGTTAATTTAAAAAAAAAACGGAGGATACTGGAGCATTTCCCATGACAGATTTGGTTTCTGGTGATCCAAATACATGGGGCGGCATTTGTGGAATAAACCACCCCATTATGTGTGCGTCATTAATTAAAATTTTTATATTAGCAAGAAATATAGATGGCATGTTCACCCTTTCTAACAACTATCAGATTACTTTGTCATTCATTTGATTTTCATTAGTTCATTTGTTTTAGAGGAGTGACAAAGCATATTACTATGAGGAGTACTTTTCATCCATGGGGCATAATAAGCTAGATCACATTGGCTTTATAAAACTAGTCTGTCGAATCAGTCAAATTTTGACAAGGAATTCTGTAATTGTTAACTTATTCGTTGCCATGACAAACCTGTAATGTGGCGACTCCACTTTTGCTTTCTGAAAACAAATCTCCGGTAGGGAATGTCGGTCTTTTACATTTAATTTTGACATTTCGGCAGTTTACAAAAAATACTGCAAAACATAATGAAAATACACTGTACGATATTCGTTGAAATAGATTTCCCACAAGATCCCTGCCCCACTATCTTCACCGTTCACCAATTGAAATGATATGGGCTCTAGTTAAAAACAAAGTAGTAAAGAAAAATTTTTTATTTAAATTCTGTCTCGGCCATTGGGAGGCTACCTCCAGTAGTATATGCTCGAAGGATAGAAATACTATGAAGCATTACCATTAAAAATTTCAGAATTTATTGAATTTCATCGATTTTGAAAATTTGTTCACTGCAACTTCTATAGAATACTTTTCTCTAAAGTCAAAAATAAAAATGGGTTATCATTTTGTGCCTTAGCTGAACCCTAGCCTTGGTCTGTGCTATAAAGCTAATATACAGGGTTATTCATTAACAATGGGAAAATAGAAAGCTAAAGATACTACACGTGAAATGGTGACCATTGGCGCAAACATGCCTTATCTGAAAGTTGATAATTTCGGAAATAGGGTGTTGAAAGTTAAAATTTTAAATCGTTTTTTTGCGATTATTCTGAAAATATGTAGGTGAAACTATTAACTTTCGGATAAGGCATGTTTGCGCCAATGGTCACCATATTACGTGTAGTATCTTCATGTTTCGATTTTCCCATTCTTAATGAATCACCCTGTATATACAAGTAGGTATATGTATATCCAAATCTTAATCTCTAGAATTTCTAACACTGGGGGTCATAGCATCTTGACTCCATTTGAACTTTGGCTCTTCATACACAAGATCGTAGCTAGTTCATGCTCGTGTATTGATTGTTGTATAAATTAAAATGTATAATCTTATTTTATTGTATATTGTAAGGTGACCAACACAATAAAAAAAATTATATGGATAGTATAACTGGTTGCATAATACTGCCACCGTTCTTAAATTATATGTACATGGACAAAACTGAACTCTTTTTTAAACTTTTATTGCATTTCTTAGTTCAGCATTTGCAGTTTATATAGAGTCCTTAACTTCCAGGTTACCTACTAAATAAGGAGGGAGATTCAAGAGCGGAAACAAACTCTTAATAAATTTTAATAAAAATATCAAGGATTGATAAACAGGTCACAAAGTTAGGTCTGTCAATACAGGAAATAATTTTACCTGTAAATATACTGACAAAGTTAGCTTAAATTTCTGTTATTCATTATTGGTTGTAGAACAGACCACCAAAAACAAGAGTTTGAAGCTTACGTTTGTACTACAGAAAGACAGAAGTGATTCAGAAACAATTGAACTTTTTAATATATTTTTAATTGTACTCTTTTAACTCGAAGAAAATTTGTGATATAATTTTTACTTTGAAAGTGTTTATTGCCGTTTGGATTAATTTTTATCAGATTATCACTAGTGTGAATTTTTTCAATTAATAGTTTTTTGAGACCATGGTGATTTCCGTTAGCTATCTTAGAGATATAAATTAGGACAAAATTTGATGACGTGATAACCATGCCAAAAGGAAATTTGACCTAACTTTTTTATTTTTTATTATGAGCTGAGCTGATAACACCGGCACACGAAAGAAAAAAGTGGCGTGTAACCTTTGATTTGACCCAATTGGCTGTAGTTTGACGTGCTGAATCCGAATCTGAAGTCGTTTTGCTCAAACAGCCTCAAATTTTGAGTAAATGGCAAAAAATAGTGAAAAAGCGCCGAAAATCAAGTTGCGCTCAAGTGAGCCCAAAAAATCCGAAAAAATTTGTTCTGAACTTGATCAAGTGGGTTTCTTATGTATTTTGATGTGCTGAATCCAAATCTGAACCTTTATTAATTTAGCTGCTAAGTATCCGATGAACGATTGTCTTTTCTTATGTTACTAATGTACGAGTATAAACCGTATCATGGTATAAACCGAATTTTATATTTAATCTAAGTCCGAGTACGAATATTCAGATGAACAGATTGCCTACGTCACCAATTGGCTATAAAAACCAAGCTCCGCACATGAAAACATGAAAGGTCGTAGTGTTGATCGGCAATTTTCCTCGACACGAAGTAAGTCCTCTTCCCCCTTGGTGTCGGCAATTTTCCTGCCAAGGTTCTTCCCTCCTTACCCTTCCTTCTGGGAATAGAGAGTAGGCAATTTTTCCGCCTGTTCTTGGAACCCACCTTACCCTTCCGTCTGAGAATAGAGCGTCGGTAATTTGCCCGCCTGTTCTTGGAGCTCTCCTTACCCTTCCGTCTGGGAATAGAGCGTCGGGAATTTTCCCGCCTGTTCGTGGAACCTTTTCCTGAAACTCCGAGGGTCGGCCCTTTCCCTCTCAGAGTTCTTCACGCGTCCATCCTGAATAGCCATTAATCCGAATTGAAAGTCATTATTCCACGGCTAGAAATTGGCCTCAATGATTTGGGATCGAGGGGGATTATCCCTCTTTATCCTGCCTCATCTCGTGTAGGCCTGGACAGCCTTCGTAGGTGGGCCCCATCCGTCGTCTACCCCGACCGCAAATGCGGCNCTTCGTGAAGTTCGGAAGTACCAACCCAACAGATTTCCAGCCTCAGATCAGTAATGAGGTTATGTTATTGGAATATGTAAATAATTGTGTGGCGTCGTGTTAGTTTCGCATTGTTTTTATTGATTTGTTACTTACAAAAACTAATATTTATATAATATGTGTCAGAACGGTACCACTGTTATATCACTACAATTATGAGTGGAAAGGTGACATTTTTGAAATTTATTTGCTTCTTTGATTCATTGGTAGAACCGATTCATGCGTCAAAAAACTTGGCAAAGTCCGTAGCAGTGTAAAACCACACTGTTTATCAATAAATTCGTGAATTAATTGATGAAGAAATTCGTCAATTTATTGCTGAATAAATTGTCAATGTAAAACAGCTTTTTTGCATTTTGATGTGCTGAATTCGAGTCTGAAGTCTATTAGGTGGATCCCCCACAGATTTTGCAAAAAAACGCAAAAATGGCAAAAAATTATATTACTGAGAGTGAGAAACTTTAGAAAGAGGTTTTCTAAATTGAATAAAGTGTTCTTCTCATGAATTTTGTCGAGTCGGATTTGATTCTAAAGTCAGTTGAGCCTGATCAAAAATTGCAAAGAAATGGAAATCGTGAATCCCAAAAAATCTTGAATATGGATATGAATTACTTCCAAATAAACTCGACTGACTCGAACCAGGTTCTATTTGATGTTGCTCTTACACTTTTCTTATCTTGTAGCGAACTATTTTCTCTTCGAATGACCTATGCAGCGGTTTCTTTTTCTCTGTTGTCTATTCTGATTCATTTCTCTCTTTAGTGTCCAACAGAAATCTGTCATCATGTTGATATTTCATCTTCCGTGGTATCGATTCTCCATATTTCACTTATAACTTGATGGAATCTTTCTCCTTGTTCTTCTGTAGCCTCCAAGGTTTTGAGGAAAGTAGTTGAGGTGAGAGTGTAGGAAGTGCAATAATTTAAGATTCATCAAGCAACCTAACTGCTTGAAATTTTTAACATCTCTACAACCAAATTTTCGTAATCCCCACTCTTCGTTTTTCCTAAAAAGTTCTGAGAGATATTTTTGAAAGTATCATTCATTCTTGTAATTATATCTTTGTTGCGAAAAAGAGTACGAATTTGAGGACCATCAAAAATACCTTCTTTCAATTTCGCATCACTTATCACTGGAAACTTCTCTCCTAAATATGGAAAACAGTCACCGTCTTTGTCCAGAGCTTTGAGAAACTGCTTCATGAGGCCAAGTTTGATATGAAGAGAAAAAGTGTCCACTACAAACTACAAGAGAAGAAAAGTATACCTAAGAGCAATATCAAAGAAAGCCTGGTTCGAGTCATGTCAGTCGAATTTATTTAGAAGTAATTCATACCAATGACATTTATTAAAGATTTTTTGGGATTCACGATTTCCATTTTTTGCCGATATTTTGCGATTTTTGGGTAATGAGGCTCAACATACTTTAGATTCAAATTTGACGACAAAATATATGAGAAGAACATTTGATGCAATCTAGAAAACTGCTTTCACTCATTAATATGATTTTTTGCCATTTTCAAGAATTTTTTTGTTTTTTTTTTTTTTGTAAAACTATGGGGAATAGACTTCAGACTCGAATTCAACGTATCAAAATACATAAGAAACAGACTTGATCAAGGGCGAATTCTTTTGGGCTCACTAATGTAATTTTTGGCGATTTTTCGGTATTTTTTGTGATTTTTCGCTATTATTTTGCTATTTTTGTAAAATTTGGGGGAATGCAGCTTAAAAGACTTGAGAGACAGATTTGGATTTAGCACATCAAAATACATTGATCAAGCTCAGAACAAATTTTTTAAATTTTTTTTGGGCTCACTACCGTGATTTTCGTCGCTTTTCTGGGACTGTTTGAGCTAACGGACTTCAGATTCGGTCAAAATACATAAAGCATGTTGGGTTAAATCAAAGATACAGACAACATTTTTTATTTTGTGTACGGGTGTAATTATTAGGGCACTTTTTTGTGGATAATTCAAATATGGAAGCACTTTACAGCTGCTGCCCTATCAGAACGGAAAATGACATTCCATTTTCGTTTTTCTTTATAGGTCTTTCTAGGTTATAGCCTTATTAGATTCTCATATTTCATTTAGAGCATTTTTTATGATTAGGTACCGACGATGTGTCATGGTTTACTCTTGTTTTCGTAGCAGTACCATATCATTCTTTTTAAATCTTTTTTAAGAAGAGTTCTTGAAAACAAAATTTTGACGACAAAATTTAAAGGATCGGAATGGAAATTTTCACATGTAGTAAAGTAATATAATCTTTCAATTAATCAATCAATTAGTTTGAAACATATCGTACTTTTTATGCCATAATTGATGGTTATTAGTTTAGTTCATTTTTTCGTCCTGGCAGTTTCCACGGCTATTGCCATTGGTTTTATAAGCTTAGGTATACAGGGTCGGAAAGTCCCCATGGTTCATCGGCCGTTACGTGAGAGCGATAAAGAAAGTCATAGAAATCCGTGCGATAGAGAAAGATGGCTATAATGAAGGCGTCTAATAGTCACCGCCCATTTCGCCCTTCCACAAATAAGATCCACTTCTTATTTGTGGAAGGGCGAAATGGGCGGTGACTATTAGACACCTTCATTATAGCCATCTTTCTCTATCGCACGGATTTCTATGACTTTCTTTATCGCTCTCACGTAACGGCCGATGAACCATGGGGATTTTCCGACCCTGTATGTTATCAGATATCAAAGGGTGGCATTTGTCTACAACTTTGTAGTTTGTAGGCCGTCAGAATCCAGAGGGCATCGCGATCGACGTACGATCAAATTACATACTGATCATTATTATTGATGATTTTTTTTAATGAAAAGTAGTCGTTTTTACATCACCTGAAAATATATCATGTGATATCCTAGTCTATTCTATTGTGAATTAAAAAATATACATACTAGAATTAGATAACCTAATTCACAATGCCATGCATGTTCGATTCTTAAGTGAGACCTGAGAAAATTAACGGAATTAATTGGATTTTTTTTATTAAGCGTTGAGAAAAGCGCGTATTCCGGAAGCCTGGATTGATTGTCTATCTCTAGACACTATTAAGAAATATACGTTGCCTGTTAACACGCAATCGATTAACTGTTTAGTCGATCGGACTTTGAATTACGACTTTGGTGGATAGATTCGACCTTATATTTAACGCATTTTGTAAGAACCTTACCGCATAGTGTAAGTTTAAATTTCTAGTAATAACGATTAAGTAACAAGATCAAAAATGCCGTTCAGCGCGACGCTGATCAAATACAAAATTAATACCTAATCGCTAACTGATTGTTATTGAGTGCTGAGCGTGACTAATCATGCATTTTCCAACTGGATTAATATACTCGAGATGAAAATACTGAAACATGGTAATACTTTATTTTCCTATAGCGCTATAAGATTCAGACGTTATTATCGGGTAGGTATGTATAAACCATCCAGTGTTAGAAAAATAACTTAAATTTAAAAGTCGGTTCTTTGCATCATAATAAAAAATCACATTTTTCGAGCAAAATGGGTCGGAATAAGCTAAGCTTTCTTTTGGTTCCCATAAAATTCGGTTCCGAACGGTTCTTATCATGCGCAGTCTAAAATATGCATTCGTATTTACTTTGAACGGTTCAGAATTTCGCAGATGTTTGTTTTGGTTTTATTTGAACTTGATTCGGAACCATTCTGAAATATCCGAAGTAGTTCTAGCTCCCTAGCACGAATTGCTTAGAACTGTATTATTTGTCGCATGCGTTCCCATTTTTCCAAGCTCCGTTTGTCATTCATAATTTTTTCCATTTCCACCATTTCCTGTTTTTCGTTTAAGAAAAGTAATTTTTTATTGGGTTTTATGAGTATATTTTTGTAATGCGTTCTGGTTTTCAAATAACTCCGGATAGTTCCGAATCGTTTCGAATTTTGTCTATTGCGTCTATAGTTCTGCGATGATTCTGGACTGTTCAGAAATAGAGAACCAAAACAAAGTTCTAGATTTACCGTTTCGTACTAATATTTTCATCCCGTTTGGCTTATTGGATATTTATTCTTGCAAGGAAAATGTAATGTGTTATTAAAAAAGCAATTCATTGAAACAAAAATTTTGTTTGGTTTATTAAAAATGAAGAAAAGCATACCTACTGCTGCTTATGTCAAAAATAAGTAAATATAGCGTATAACAGCAGACCATTTTTTTAAATGATTCATGTCATACTCAGAAATAACACATAATATTTCGGTGGCTAAGATCATATTTTTCATATATGGCCCCACAAGTAAAAGTCTAAAGAATTGAGATCACCAGATCTTGGGTGCCACAATATGTTAACTAGCAAATTGTATTTCTCAAAAAAGTAAATATTCCTCTCCATTAAATCATGTTTGTAAGACAAATGACACTATAAACCGATTTCCGATCATTCAAGCTCATAGATTTATAGAACTATATTTTTTTAATAATTGTATGGAAATTTTCATCCAGTAGTGAAAGTTATGAAAGATCCAAATTCCATTTCCTGTGAAATACGCTTCTTCTATTGATAAAATATTAAAACAACAATTCGGATTTCTTTGGCTTTGGAGAATCACTTACATAAATTACTTTTAGGTGGGATACTTGTACTCTTTGTAGATAGGTAATAAGAATAAATTAACTGTTCTATACGAGTTATATGCACAGTCTATAATGAGAAACCTCAACTTGTTGTATAATACTCTAAATGTTTCTGGTAGAATATGTTTCAAGATGATGTAAATAAAATTTGTTTCTCCACTTCAAGGCCAAGTTCTCGCTGTTCTTGAAATCGTATGTGCGATTTTTTTAAGGCAAAAATAGTTTCATAAAATAGAGAAAATAAAATAATAATAAACGAATGAATTGTAAATGTTATAACCCATTTATTTTTATTTATTTTTATTCGATTTTGTATTATAAATATTTACTAACCCCGTCATAACTACGGGTAACGAAACAAATAGCCCTTTAGCTGAATTTCGACATTTTTATATTCGTAATACAGGTGTGCTGCTGCTGAGTTTATTAAATTAACAAATAATTACCAAATTGCAGGCTTGATCAAAATCTTAATGATAATGATGAAATTAATTTAGTATGAACTTAAACTTTAAGTAAATTGAACTGTTCTGTCGTGTTGGTTAATAACTATATGCACGCGGTAGGTAAACCAGAAGTCAGAAATATTGTAACGTATGCCAGCACTTTTGATTACAAAATCATGTTCACCTGCGATACTTGATACTCAATTTTTTTATTTTTTATAAAGAGGAATTTACTGCAATTAAGAGCTATAGTCACCAATACTTCAAATTGTTTATACTTAGGTATGTCTCTTTCAATAAACTGTCTGTCTATTGAGAAACAGTAATTATTTAAATATTTATATTTATACAAGAGTAATATTATGTAATAATATGTAGTAGTACTGTACGTACTACTACATATTATTTTATTTATAAGAATACTCAATAGAACTGATATGATAGATATGATGTTCTGATTTTATTGTCGGTTTATTCTTATTAGTATCTATACAGAGGATCTTTCTTGTGAGAACAATAGATCATGAAAGAAATAAGCTAATGAATGGTCTACACAAATATTAAATATTGCATTCTTTCCCTCGATGGGAAACAGTTTTCAATAAAATGTGAAAATTAGAAAAACTTAAATTTTCTATTACAAATTAGTGCAATACTCTACATGTTGTAAAACAGTGTCTTCGGCCTCATTTGACAATTTCACGTCGCCTATTATAAAACTTACTTTTTGAACAATTATTTTGCATTCCATGGATTGAAAGTATTGTTTCAGTTCCCACTTCAGCGAGTAAAATGCCACTTTCAGTTCCTTAGGAATTAAATTTAAGGAACTCAAGATTAAAATATGCCTTTTGATACTTATATGTACACAGGATGGTCAAATTTTTATAGATTAAACTTTAGGTACAGGTAGATCATAAAAAATAATGATGGTTTGTTATAGAAGAAATGCGGGTATTCTTACGGTTGCGTTGCACCGCATGAAATAGCATGCAATGTGCAAAAGGGGTCATTCAGTAAATTTTCAAAAATATTCTTATTATCTTTATTATCTTCTTATTCTCATGATCCTGAAAATTTCAATTTAATCTGTTGAGCGGTTTTCAAGCTACATGATTTTTAAAATGCGAATATTGGTTTCAGCAATGCAATGACGTCACAGCATGGGACAGTCAACCGGCTTGGCGCTATTTCCAGATAAGTTTCTGCATCTACAGAATGTTTTAGCGTTTGTGCACATTAAATTTAAAATATGAAGGCAAATTTCGTAAAAGCAGATTCTTCTGATTTGCCAGAAGTAGGTTTGTTAATGGTTAGGGATTTTTTTAATAAAAACCACGATCAGTGCTGAGATGAGAAGAATGTAAATGCAAAAGCTACCTTTTACTAACGCGTAAAGCTTCTTTAAAGTACGTTGGTAGCGAAAGTTTAGATGTTTTTGTACAATAAGAATAGTAAATAAGAATAAGGATTTTGCGTTTAATTGGACGAAACCGTTTCTGTCACAGGTTTCAAAGATTTACTTAATCAAATACAAAATTCTTATTACTATTTTTATTCCCATGGAAACTACATAAAATCTACCTAATATCTTGTAAATAGGTATATTAATAATATAATATTTATTATGTATTTTAATATAAATACTTAGTGCCTATAAGTATTTCTGTAATATTCACAAAAAAATCAACAATGGAAAACAAGTGTATATTGTTTCTAGAGGATAAAAACGTATTTATTACATATCCAATTTACGCAGGGTAGTTTTGTTGCTTTCAAAATAAATTCAAATGAAAGATATTAAAAAAAATCAAAGTAGAGACTAATAGACTATTGAGTTTAGATCCTCACGACAGAATTACGGGGACATTATTATTCTTTTAGGCGTCTTCACACTAGTGCTCTCATACTGGGGAACAATACAATATTTGTCATTTTTTTCTGTTCTGTGTCTTCCATATTGCTAACAATTCGGTATCTTAACGTACCTACTCAATCGAAACTTAACAGGCAACGAAAACGAAAACCCGACTACCCGACTGACTGTCAACACACGCAAGCATGCGGCATCGGTTTCCCATGCGATGACGTCACACCCGCCGGTTCAGCGGATACTCAGCGTGCCAGTTTATGATTTTTTTGGATGACTTATAGGCGATATAAAATTATAATTTTTTGCAGAGAACCTTAAAATTTCAATATCTTTTCGTTAAAAAAAATTGCTGAATGAGCCCATTGTAAGAGTATTTTGAAAAATTGCCCAAATTTAGAAGAATGATGATTACGCCATGTTTGTGGTTAGATTATAAACATATTTTACGTTACATTATTATAAAAATGATATAATAATATATCTAATCTACTGAAAATTGTTTCAGGTAATATAGAAAAATGTTATTAAAAATTTACGTCGCAAAAAATGCATTTTTATCTGTTTTACATCAATGGTTGGATCGTATGTGCGAAGAAAGTGCAAGAGATTTTTGTTTTAAATGAGATTTCTTAAAAGATTCTAAAATTTTATTTCAAAAAGAATTATGCAATTAACAGAAAATGGTAAAATCGATGTTTTTCTTAAAATTGTTGTTAATTTTCTAAAAATTATTTTAAATTCATGAAACATTCAAAAATTATTCCTCGATTCATGTACAATAAGGTTCCTAGATCCGCTATTGGACAGATCAGTCGTTACTGAGTTGTTATAAATTATATGTCATACTTACCTGAAACTTTGGAATGATGAATGAAAATTTTTCGTCCTTGCTGAGTTATTCTAAATTATATGTCATACTTACCTAAAACTTTGGAATGATGAATGAAATTTTTTCTAGATCTTAGTTTGTAAGAATCAACTGCATTTTACAAAATTCAATTTTATTAATTTTTATACGTTTAAGATCTTTTATATGTGGTCACAGGTTTTTACGCGAAGAAAAAATTTTGTTTTCTGTATGTATAGGGTTAGTCACTGTGATCTGACAACTTGTGAGTTTATTATTGAAATTACAAAAAGTTTTTAATATAAAAGTTTTAGATTTTTTATGAATTTTTATAATACAGTATTAGAAAAAACAATTGAATAATGAAGGTAAAATACTGGACCGCCAAAAATATTTTGAAAGTATAAATTACTCAAATAAATTATTTAAAAAATGTTTTTTTACGTTTAAGTGCCAATCTTATCATTTTTTCTAGTATTTTACAATTGTGTGAGTGTGTGAGTTCTTAATGATTAGTAAGCAGATTAAATTTGAGTCCAAATTAAAATAAAAAATAATATTAATTTTTCTTTGGACCTCGTTAAAAATTTTCAAAAGTATCCGGACCCCACCTAAAATTACCCCTGCCCTATATATTAGTGCATACTGTAGTGTAACAACCCCGGGTTCGATCGAAAAAAAAATAAACGTAGTTGTGGCCAAAAATATGTGATCGTCAAAAGGAATACCTACATTGTATACATCTATTTTTAATTGACCGGAAGGCGCTGGCTACTAACTTTAAAGAGGGGAAGTATGGTTTAATTTTATAAAACAAAAGCAGAGTAAATACACCTAACTTTATTATTTACGTACAACAGTCTTCAAATTAAACATGTGACAAATAGAAAGAACAACAAAAACATTAACAACCATTTAACATAAAATGAGAGTGCCAGGCTCACCTAGAGCTCCTGTGGGGAAAGAGCATGGCAGAGAAACCCACGATCGTTGCTCTAACTACCCAAATATAAATACAAAACAACCGCTAACAAAAGGCATAAATTAAGATCCTTTGCTAATGATAAATAAGACCTGACTCATTTAATGTGTCACTAAATGTCACCTCACTCGAATTAGACATACACACTTCCAAGTAAAACTGAAGAGGTTTGGTGTTAGTTAGCCGGCAGGGCCGGAAGGTACTGGAGTCCCATACGGGAGGCAATCCAGCTATGAGTTGAGATTTCGGAAGATCTGTTTTAGCAATTCTTTTTTTGTATTTAATTATTCTTTTTTTCAGATTCGTTCATCAAGGGCGAAAATGTTAGTAAATTCAACAAGGCTCTTATAGGCGTATGACATAAAGTGAGCACAAGAAACGCTTTATTATTTGGTTTTCGAACAATGTAATCATGACAAAACAAGTTAAATGTGAAACAAAGGAGTTGTTATTGCAATATCTGGGCAGTCACGACTATATATACATTTTAACATGTAATAAATAATGAGCAATCTTTAATAATAATTGTAACAATTTTACCTTAGAAAAATATATGCCCTTGAATATAAAGCAATGGAAGCTAAACATACAAAGAATTATTATCATTAAACATCTATAACCATCACAATCATAAGGTTACATAGAACAATTAGCAACAAAGTACTTAGAGAATATTACCTGCTAATTAATACGGGTTAAACACTTTGATTTTTCACTATTTTGCCACACTGCCCGCCGATTGTCTTCCTCCCATATCCACACTGTTCTCACTTCAACTATTTAGGCTTCCTTCCAGAATTCGCCACCTAAGCGTTTGTTTTTGTGCTTCCTTCTACCAACTGTCAATATTACGTTTTCATTATTGTTGTATAACACCCACGTAACAGGTGACGTTGAAGTTGATACGATAAGTATGGTTGTGCACAATACTTAGATTCGTTTAATTTTTCTCTTTTCAAAAATATATATGTTACTGTTTGATTCAGGACTTTTCTACATATTTCAGTTTAAATCTATTTTTGAAAAAACAGGAGGGTTTAAGTCTAACGGATCGCAGTGGCTATGGACGAGGCACGCGCAACCAACAAAATACTTTGACAGAAGTTTACTAATCATTAATAATTTATTTCCTATAACAAACTATTTTAACAAAAAAATAATGTTTATTGAGAACGAAAAATTTGAAGTTATCCATTTATTTTATGATAATAATAAAAATCATTATTAACTTTAACAATTCTTAACTTTAACAGAATTTTAATACCTATACTCGACGGCCGAAATTATAGATAGTGATTCATCGCTAGCTCTTGGACTAGTAAGGAGGATGAGGCGTGTATACGTAAAAGGCAACAAGATGTAGAAAATATGGAAAAAATATAATAAAACATAACATCTATTATTTTTAGAGGTTTTATCGAGAAAACTTCAAAAATATTTTAGTAACATTTTGTTTTTAAATTTTAAGTGTTTTCTATAAAACGATGCCCTCTTGGGCATCGATAACCCACCACCACCCGGCTTACGCCGCCGCAAAATATTGTAATGTTTACTATTAATATATTTATTTAAGTAGGTACTTACATATTTTATAATAATTATCTCACGAATATTATCACTGTCACACTTTCACTTCACTGCCACATAATCACTTCACTATTAATATATTTAAATACTTACATATCACATTATTCACATTATATATTTCACATATCACTGTTGCTATCACTATCACTAGAATCATCTTCACCCAAATGAATAATGACTGGTTCTATGAACACTTCTACCGTTGTATCAAGATCCCACATACGTTGTTCCTCTTTCTGTGCATGTCCAATACACTTACACCATGTTTCAGCAGTGACGTGATTAATAGCATCCTGTAATAATAATTTCACGTCGTTTATTTTAAAGGTGGTGTTTTTTCGTGCGATTTCATTCTTTATTTGTGCCCAAACCAACTCAATTGGGTTTAATTCACAGTGGTATGGCGGTAAACGGAGTACACGAATTCCTCGATCTTTGGCCATCTCATCCACTACATACTTAATGTATTGACCTTTTTCTCTTTGGACAATTTTTAATAATTGTACTTTTAGCATGGTTTCTGTATATTCAATATTTTTCGATTGTAACCAGTCCATAATATTTCCTTTTCTCCATGCTGATGTCGGTAACATTTCAACTCTTCTACTATGATAAGGTGCGTTATCCATCACAACAACTGCTCCTGGCTCCAGATATGATAAAACATATTCAAACCATTTTTCAAACACGTCGCTGTTCATATCTTCATGATAATCTCCCGTTTTTCGTGACTCAAATACATGCAAACCATTTTCTAAAAATCCCGTATCGCTTCCAATATGTGTTATAATCAATCTTCGTCCTTTTCCAGAAGGTGCCTTTAATCCAGTAGAAAATCCATCTAAAAATGCTTGTCTCTTACTCTTAACATTACCATCCTGCCAAACTTTTGATACAGTATGACCTTCGTTTACCCATGTTTCATCCATGTAATATATCTTCTTACCAGATGCACGAAGTTCTCTTATTTTTTCTAAGTATTCTCTTCGCCATACCACAATTTCGTCTTTTTCAACGAGCATACTATTCCGATTCCGTTTCAAATATCGAAAATTCATGTCACGCATTATTCTTCTAAGAACCTTATCAGAGAAATTAGGAATATCCTCATCTTCAGCTATTGCAGCTTGAATTTTCTTTATCGTTGGTATTTCATTTCTAAAGAAAAATCCATGAATTTTCCTACGTATGGAGTATTTCACGTCAACGTCGACTTCTATTTTCTTCCTCCCTCGTGTTTCCACTTTTTTCTTCTTTGGATTCACTTCTACACTATTTTTTATGGCACGATAAACAGTAGCAACGGATACTTTTGTCAACGAACTACACATATCAACAGCTTCACTTACACTTGTATTAGAATTTCGCGACCGAATTCCTTTATACACGTTTTTTACCATTATTAATTCCGCATCGCATAGGTTAGGGCGTTTATGAGCAACAGACCGTTTGCTACAACCGGCACTTTGATCCATTTTAATTATTATTCCTACGTTTTAAAACGTCCCGATTGTATTTTTTTAATTTATAAATTTACTATAGTCACGGAATATGCAAACCCTCGCGCGCGCTTATAGTTTGACGTTTCTAACTACGGCTAACTCGAATTCTACGTACGTCCGTTTACACCCACTAAAAAGAGCATTTCCCTATCTGTAATAAGTGCGATAGACAGAGATAGGAAATAAATCGCGTTCAGTGTAACTCAGTCTATGACTGTTATAGATCCTATCGATGTGCAAAGAGAGCGGCACATCATTTAACATAAGCAAATAATATTGAACCGTTATAAAAATCATTTTAAGTTTTATACACTTTACGGTAATAGTGTTTCTATATTATGTATGAATCACTATCTATATTTTCGGCCGTCGAGTATAGTTAATAAAAACCAACTAAAACATAAATGGTCACAGATGCTCAATGTGACCGCCATTATTATTGATGTACTTCGTATAATACTTATTAATTTTCAGAACTGCATTTAGTATGAAATGGGAATTAAATTCAATTAAATTTTGTATACATTGGTCAAATTTATGTCTTAGTTCATCTAGTTTACACTAGCTTCCTAATAAACCTCGTTATTTTAAGAAACCTTACAGAAAACTGTCCAAGGGTGCAAGGTCTGGACTATTTGAAGGCAATTGAATATTTCCTTCATTACCAATCCACAAATTAAACCTATTATTTAAATAATTTTGTACTGCACTGGTTCTATGCGGAGGCGCTCCGTCTTGGTGCCAAATTAAATTGGTATAGTCGCTCAGCGGTAGGTCTTCCAATTTGTTCTCTATTTGATTTTCAAGAAAATGCAGATATCTTTCCCCAATCAAAGCACCTTCACAAAATAGTGGGCCAATGATTTTATTTCTCAATATACCGCACCAAACATTAAACGAAGTGTGTCCTTGACTTGGAATTTCCCTATTACAATGAGGATTTTGAGGATTTTCATTTGTCCAGGTATGAGTATTTTTTCTATTATAAATGCCAACTGTTGTAAAAGTCGCCTCATCAGTCCACAAAATCTTTTCAAAATAGTTTAGGTGGCCATTTTTCAAGCGCAGCATTTCTTTGCAGTACCTACTCTAATCGCAAAATTTTTTGATTTTGGCTTAGTTTTATAGAGGCGGTATTTATATTTATGTAACGTTCTAATAATTTTACTTTGGCTTATTTCTAACTGTCTTGAAGTATTTACTTTGGACTCTTGTGGTCTTTCTACAATAATTTAATATTTCAATTTGCCATGGTAAACCTGGAATGAATATTTGCTCACTAACCTTTAAAAATAGTAATATAGTTAGTTCTAATTCTTCATTTGGAATAATTCTTCGTTTCTTTCTTCCAAGAGATTTTGTTACTCTAAAGCGTCGCTCAATATCGTAAAATACAGCTCGAGATGGAATTGGAAACCCGGGATGCAAACGAACATACTCGGCGCGCGCTGCATTCACATTATTATTATTCTTGTAAAATAAACGAATAACTTCAAATTTTTCGTTCTCGCTAAACATTATTTCTTTGTTAAAATAGTTTGTTATAAGAAATAAATTAATGATGATAAATAAACTTCTGTCAAAGTCATTTTTGATTGTTCCGCGTGCCTCGTCCATAGCCACTGCGATCCGTCAGACATAAATTTCCCTCCAGTTTTTTTCAAAAATAGTTTTAAACTGAAATATGTCGAAAAGTCTTGAATCAAACAGTAACATACCTACCTATTATATATTTTTAAAAAGAGAAAAATTTAATTTATGCACTTATATATAGGGTGTTTCATTAAAAAAATTAAAAAAAACACATGTTCGCAAGTGACCCATTTTTAATCACAACGTCAAGAACGCCGCCGGACGCACCACGGGGTTCCCGGAAGACGACCCCTGCATAGTGGCGCCAAGGAGCAGGAACTTCTACCAGCAACTACCACTACGACCGAGTCCACATAGAGGGCACTCTCCAACGAACACTCACACCGTCAACACGTTTTTTCCATACAAGTTTTCTATACATTAGTTTTCAATAAAATTCTTTATTATTACTGTTGAGAGAGCGTTTATTTCTTGCTGTACAGCGAAAGCAACCCTCAATTCAATTGTTTTTTCTAATACTGTATTATAAAAATTCATAAAAAAGCTAAAACTTTTGTATTGAAAACTTTTTTGAAATTTCAATAATAAATTCACAATAAGTTGTCAGATTATAATGACTAACCCTGTACATGTATGATTTATTTTCAGTTGTACGGATGGATTTTGAAAGATCGTTAAAAAAACAAATGATTGAAAAAAATATTTTTATTCGACCCATAGAGCTGGGTGCATTATTAACATTTTTGCCTTTTTGTTAATAGCTCGTTTGTTTTTTAGACGATGTTTGTTTTTTTGATCCTACTCGAAATTGTGTTCATTCTTCAATACCTATACATTCTTAATACATGATTTAATTTACTTGCTGGAAGCTCGAGTAAACTAATAAAAAACAGCGAGGTGCGTGTGTTTTTTAACGCGCCTTCAAAATCCGTTCATAGAATTAATAAAAAAAAATACAAATTTATTTGATGAAAACTAAGTTTTTCGTTCTTGTAAAAAACTATGACCATATATAAAACCTTCTCAAACGTGTAAAAATTTAATTTTACAAAATGCACTTGATTTTTTGATGCAAGTTCTAGACAAATTTTATCATTAGTCCAAAGTTCCCGGTAAGTATAACGTATTATAATTGTCAATAACTTATCAACTGCTCATTTGTCCAATAGCGGGTCTTGGGAGCTTATCATAATGAATTGAGGAGTATTTTCCGAAAGTTTCGTGATGTTTAATTATTTTTTAAAAAATTAGCAGTTTTAAGAACATCGATTTTTGCCATCTTTTATTAATTGCAAAGTTATTTTTATAATAATAAAAAACTAGAACGACGCTATGTTATAAGAAAATTTCTTTTAAAAAATGATCTTTGTATTTTTTTTTCGCAGAGTGCGATCCAACCGAGAACTTGAAGAACAACAGATAACAAGCATTTTTTGAGACGTCAATTGTTAATAACATTTTTTGCTATGAGATGTTCGTGTATTTTACGATGTTGTGGGGCTCTGTCGACTGGACTATTTGAACGCTCATTAGAAACTAAATACCGATAGTGTCAACTATTACTAAAACAAGTGCGTCAATGTAGAAATTGTACACTTTTACATTTTCTAATAATTTTGATGTACCTAGATATTTTTGGGATTGTGGTAATCATTTAAACAGGGGCAATTGTGTCCGATCACGATTACTCTTCCTACAGGTATTTGCAAAAATGAATTTATAATATGCACCTACCAAAATAATTCTTGTAATTTCGGCAGGAGTAGTCGGAGAATTTTCACGAAAAAAATGATAAGGTGAATGTAGATAATATAAAAGATATTTGTTTGATCTGAGGCAAGTTTCGCATTAATTGTGCGCGACTACCCTATTCTAAACGGCTAAAACAATAATAAAATTAATAAAATGAAAATACTTTTAAAAAATTTCTACGATGGAACAATGCGTTCGAAAAATCCTTCAGATAATTAATTGTTTAAGGAAAACAAAAAAAAATTGAATTTAGTATACATATGTATATGCAATATGCAGGGTGTTTCGCATAAGAACCGACACAGAGCAGGGGTATATAGGGGAACCTAAAATATGGTAATTTAACGCAACTTACCTTTATACTCCGATGTAAACCCTCATTCAGTAACTCCTCGACATTTCCAACGTGAGTTTAAAACAAATGTTTGTATCGGTGTTATTGATCGGTATTTAATTGGCCAAGTTATTTTACCGAATCAACTAAATGACGAAAATTATTTAAAATTTCTCCAAAACACTCTCCCAGATCTACTTGACAAGGTACCACTACAACTCAGACTGGAATATTAGTTTATGCATGATGGAGCACTCCCTCATTTCAGTAATATTATTAGAGACTTTTGAAACCAACAGTATCCAAATAAATGGATTGAAAGAGGAAATAATTGCCCATAAGTTTGGCTTCCACGATCACCAGACCACAACAAATGTGACTTCGTTCTTTAGGGAACGTTAGAAGAATTTGTGTATACCTCGCCAATTGCATCTCGAGCAGAATTGTGGAATCGCATTACGGATAAATGCACATTCATTAGAAATAATCAGCAGTTATTGGATAGAGTAGATTTCAATTTTCGACGAAGAATAAATTTATGCCTGAAAGAAAACGGTGATCATTTTGAACAATTTCTATAACTTATCAGTGCAAATTGTATGTTATTTATGTTGTTTAGTTAGGTATCTGTTTTTCTATTAAATTATTCTTATTTTTTCCTGATCGTCAAGTTTGACGTTTAAATTCATAGCTAACTTTTGAATTTTCGATGATTTTAAATAACATGGCTACAATATAAAGGGTGTTTTTAAATGAAGTAGCAAAAATGGTACCAGTGAATGTAGAGCCAAAAATAAGCGGGTTGAAGTAAAAATACCTTATATGAAAGTTGCACCCCTGAGGCGATATATCCTCTTAAAGGAGGGAATTGAAATTCACATTTTAATTTTTTTCTTTAACATGAGGAATGCTAGAGACACAAAACTTGGTATGAGCATCCTACTAATAAAGAGACAACTTTTCAATAGTTGTTCGATCATTGGCGTATTTTATAAAGGAGTGAAACAGTCAACCCCTTTGTAATATTTTATTAGAAATTTTTTATATGAAGCAAATTATTTATTTAAAAATATTTTTTGGGAATATTGTAATTTTTCGATAAAACCGATAGATTTCTAGTAAAAAAAAATAGATGCGTCATCGTTCAATAAGGAGAAAACTGCGAAAATTTGTAAAAATAAAATAGGCGGATGTCATAACAAATTAATTGTTATTTATCATATTAATAAATTGACACCTTTTGTCAATAAGCTGATAATTTAATAATAATATTAAGAATAATTTGCTATTAATTAATAAAAATATGTTTGATAACTTATGACTATGGGACATGTATTAGGTAAAGTTATTTATATGAAATAAAATTTTATACAAACAAAAACAAGAGGTGCAAAATTAAATTTAAATAATATTCTCGAAATAATTTCCATTTTGATGCTGCAAGCATAACCTAATACGTCTGTTGAAGTTAAAACGCATTCGCATAAACAATTCTTGGAGATATCTGTAATTCTTTTACTAGTGGATGTAATATAAACGCGGATCAACCTTTTCTTATGTAAACGGCCCTGTAGATACCGATTTCATTTATTTTTACGACTCTAACATAAACTAGAATAAACATACACCTTGTCTATAAGTTTTCTAAAAATATCCCTATAATTTCTTATATATGAAGCCATCCTCTTTCATTCTTGTAATGACAAGGGAAATCTTCTAAATCTCTCGAATCCTTGAAGTTTCAACGACAGCCTTCTCGCAGATAGTTGCTGCGACACCACCAGAAGGGGTAGATAGGTTTAATGAGTGATTTAGCAGCACAAAAGTCCCTCTAGAGACTTCTATCAGGCGAGACCAGACATAGGCATGGTCGTTTAAAGCACAGCGCTACGGCCCTATGCCCTTAACTTAAACTATTAAACTTGCTCTCGCGTAAGTCTGTAACTGTAGATGTTCCTGTTCCACATCAAAAGTTACGCTGCGTTGTTAATCACGTTGCTTGTAATCAAATTTTAGTTCTATTCTACAGATGCCGTTAGGTTTATTCGTCAGTTGCCTATTTTTTAGTAGAATATGAACTTTTTTCCATTTTTTCATTTATTGGTGGTAAGTTCTATTTTTACATTGTCCTCTGAACTAAGTTTTGGATACTAGCTAATATTTACTAATTTTTGTATAAACTATAAAATTGACTTTTTTTATTCAAGTTAATCAATTAGAAAAGTTTTTTCTTCAATATCTTTTAATATTTATGACACCATTAATGTTAGTGGGAGAAAATATAAGATTCTGGACACTGACTTATACAGAGTGGACAGTTTAACTGGAACAAATTCTGTAACTTAATAAATAAAGGTTTGTCGCAAAATTCCTGAAACACGTCAGTTTTTATTTGTATAGGGCACATTACAAAGATGTTTGTTTAATTTTTTTAATTATGGGGGGGGGGGGTTGCAGCAATCCCCGACTTTTTTTCAATTGCAAATGTAATTACGTATTTTTTTGTTACTTTTATAAGCAATGTGTCGGAAAAAAATAAAATAAGCACATGTTTACTGAAACTACTAACAAATTTGCCCTCCACCTTGTTGCTGACAATACCCTAATCGATAATAAAAAGCATTACGAACATTTTGTTACACTTCTGGCGTTACCTGCCTAATTTTATCCCCGATTCTTTGTTGCAGCTCGGCGATGATGTCGTTAAGTTTAGAAGCATAAACCTTGCTTTTTAGATACCCCATAAAAAATCTAATAGGGTAAGATCGGTTGATCGTGCTGGCCAGTCAATTGGGCTCCTTCTTCCAATCTACCTATTCGGAAACACTTCGTATAAGAGATAGATCCGTACATTTTGAGCAAAATGTGGTGGTGACCCGTCTTGTTGAAACCATATCCGTTGGTCAAATAAATCGGGATCCAATTTGTTGGGGAATAAAATCGCTAAAGCCGGAACCAGTTAATCTTGGAGCAGCCATTTGAATAAGTATGGCATTCACGCATCCAGTGGGGATTTTCGTCAGCCCAATAATGGCAGTTGTGCCGATTGACATGCCCATGTAATGTGAACGTAGCTTAATCAGAAAACAGCACCCATTCCAAAGTAATTTGCCTACCATCGTTAGAAGCCATAATTCGTTCACAAAACTCGAGTCTACGATCAGTATCATCTTCGTTAAGCTCGTGCAGGTTTTGCATCTTATATGCGTACTTTTTGGCTTCTTACAGAATTTTTAAAACGCTTGTGTGACACACCCTGAACGCGAGCTATTTGCCGGATTTTTTCCTCGATTTTTAAAGGCCTTTGTCGAGGAGCACCCCTCACGTGGCCCAACTCCGGGTACCGAGTTTCGTACTTCAATTAATTAGAGGCATTTTTGGATGAACTTCAATAAACAAACGAGCGACTTCAGCCTGTGTTCGACTTCTGTCCCTATATCCAATCATCATTAAAATTTCGATACAATGCGTCTCGGAGTAACATTTTCATTTCTTATGAAAGCAACCGGTAAGTTGTAATGTAATTAATTATTATTGTTAAAAATTTATGCAGTTTTCATGAAGAAACTCTTTCTGTAGTAGAATGCACCCTTACCTTTAGTAATTATTAATTACCATTGCGTTTGTTTTAAATATAGTACATATATTGATGGCTGCGTTATTGAGATATTTTGCTGTGAATATTAAAATTTGTAATACTAACTAACGATATTATTTTATTAGATTTATTTATAGTCCATATATCTTAGAGGTCAAAACTGTCTGCAATGTAGATGACCGTGTAAGAATTTATTAATAATACCTTTATATATGGAGCCTTCAAAAATATTTACAAGCCAAGTGACCGCCAAGTTTAGGTAACCAGCATTGTACGACTGGTATAATGTCTTAGCATCACCAATATTAATTATTCGTTTACAATGAACAATGACAAACCGTTACGTCTATGCGTTGAATATTACACTAGTCACCGGCCAGTGAAACAAAATGATGTGTTTTAATGTAATATTGATCATACTTTTGGGATTGTTTCATCAGACAGCTTCCCTTCTCGTTACAAATATTATACCTACCTCATTTACTCAGATGATAAGTCCCTATTTTTGTTTATCAAAAATTAATCATTAATTCCGAAATCAGCATTAATAAAAATTTATAAATGGAAGAATTGAAACTCCGAGGTTGTCAAGAGTTAAGTCCATAACTTTTTATCTATTTGTTGTCAAAAGTTAAGGAACTAAGGAATTGGCTATTTTATGTTATACCAGAAATTATTCTGGTTATTCTAAATTGAATAGTTTATAAACTAATCAAAGAAAAAACTTTATTTTACTTTGTTTGATTATTTCAAGTAAATCATCCAAGCGAGTGGGTTAGTTTAAAAAGTATCGGCTAATCTTTCGGAATATGCGTTTTGTATAAAAATAGTCAGTTACTTTGTAAGTATACTAGCTAGCTAGTTTACAAACTAACCAAGTTTGCACTTTAGCCGTAACTATTTTACCTATTTTATTTTATTTGGAAAAATAGTTTTTAATACTTGTACCTAATTGGATATTTACAAAGTTTGTTAAGCTGCCCCGTTTATATATGTTATTCAATTTTTTCTTTGGTGGCCTGCAGCAATTAATAAAAAACACTAATGGAATGTGAACTTAGAATTATCGATCAATTAAATTCATTATTTAATGAGCATTCATATAAGGGTGCATTAATACTACTAAAAGTCTTTTGATTGATGATAAAATCCTTGCGACAATTGTTGGCTACAAACCCGTCTTGTGGGCTCTTGCAGCTCGGGATTGATTGTGTGTTGAATTAAAGATATTGTATTATGTTTAGTGGACTGTATTTTTACTATTTTGATTACAATAATGATTATTATCAATTTGTTATGACATACATCAACATTATTTTTTTTTACAACTTTCCTTAACTACCAAATAACCTACTTTGATGCCAAACGTAAAATGCATAATGAACGCTTGGTGCAACAACAATAATCGCTTATTTTTTATGTAATTTGTTGAAACATGAGGGTTTTAATATAACAAAAGTTTTACATACATAATCTATCCTATGTAAGTTGAAATTTTCACAAAATTTGTTTGGATTTTTTTTTTAAATTTACTGCAATTTATTTTATGTAAAACTACAAAACTGTATATTTACGATTTTATCTTCTGTAAATAGATTGTTTATTATTTTCTTCTACCGTACAAATTTCAGTAATTTTTCAATTGTCATTCTTATATTGAAATAATGTTATTATAAAATAGAAATTTTTTTAAGCATACGTGTGTAAACGATTAATTTTCATTATACCCATTGTTTGCTTATACACCTTGAGTTTTAGCCAACATAGTACCTACACAAAACTGCATACTTTAATTCAGAGCTTTCATAAATGATTACAAGCCACGTGACCAGTAATTTTGTTTGAAAAGTAATTTTATTTCCTTCGCGTTGGCAATTAAATTCTGGTAAAATTAAAAATTACTAAATCAAGACTACTTTTAAAACGCAACATTTCGTTTTACCGGCTCATGATTGGTGTGATTTTTTAAATTTCATTCAAGTGATTTCATTCAGTGATTGGATTATCCCGAGTGTAGAACAGTAACACTCCCCTTTGTAAGATGGTATCCTTTGAAGTACGTTTCTTACAATTCCTATTAACACTACCAATGGCTTTAGATAAAATATCTCTAAAAACTTGTCTTTTATGATTTTGGAATAAGTGGTAACCTTAAGGACACAGTAAAAAAAATATCACCCGATACAAAACAGCGTACTCAAAAGCATGTCGGTAGATCCAAATATTATTTTCCCTAATGCGATTCCAGTCATGCTTTCATAGTATCTTCAGATCAGTAAGTGGCTCTCTGCCAGTCAGTATAAAGCAACACTTCATGCCAGTAGACATTAAGTAGCAATGTTAATTGTCATATCAATATTACCAGAGCCAGGAAAGAATTTTTTAGATGGGACACCTTATTTACATATAGAGTACGTGAATATAATTTGTTTTTGACAAAATATTATTTTAGTCGTAAAAAGTCGTCTATTATTTACCATGAATATGGTTCAAATGAAAACTTGACAAAACGAATTAAGAAGCTGAACCCATACATGAAACATCATCATTAGTAGGCTGTCATGATGGGTACTAAGAAACAATATTGTAAACAAACTGCTGTAGGTACTTCAAGCCGGCATTATTGACCGTGCAATAAAAAGTTCGCATTAATAATTTGTTTAACTAGGCAGTAAAGGACAATATCTAATGCCGTGGCTGATCTATTAAAGCAGTCAAGGCATTAAATCTACTTTACTGCGAAATTAAATACATAATTTGTTCACCGATCAATTTTAATTTTATCGTAATAGCAAACAAAGTTATTTATTTTATATTATTAAAATTGTATGATACTTCTTTCATCATAATAATTTTATCAGGTCGTCTGTGATTGCTTTGAGACCAGCGTTAAGTAAATAAATTAGATACACAGTAATTGCCATATTGTTCCTATTTGAATTCATAAAAATAACTAATTATTTGAGATGGAAGAATTCACATTAACTCCGCCAGAAACTATAGAATCATCAAAGCAAATAAAGTGTAATTTATTGTCAGAAAAATAAAGCAAACATATACAAAATTTATTGATTACCGGGTTGAGAATAACATTGTCTTTTTCAGGAAATATACTGGTATGTTTTTCTCAATTAAGCAAAAGTATGAAATTTTCATTATGGTCAATATATGCGATGCTCGAAGCTACTTTTGTCTACAACAACATCGATATTGGAAGCTATCTAAAATTAAAAGCATTCTTAAAACACAACCGGATGGATATCGTACTAAAAAACACGCGTTTTAGAAAATGAACAAATTAAAAAAATTCTAATGGAGGCCCCTGATGATACGTATTTAGGTACAAAATATGTTTGTAAACGAGCAGATTTTTAAAAAAATATTCAAATGGTAAAGCATATAACCAATTAGTAGGAATAGGAATTTGGGAAAATGCCAAAACAAGTTGCTTTGTTTCTCAAATTGAAGGATGACCACGAATCTACCAGACATTGTTTCCGTAGAACTTCAGCTACATTAATAAATTCAGGAGCTGATATAATTTAAAAATGCATGGTGGATGGAAATCATAACTTGTAAATCAGTTGTTAGCAAAAACATTTTTCCTACTGCAAGTACATTAAGTGCTGGAAGATTTTTAAAATAATTTTACCATTTTGGAGGATTCAGTAGTTCATAATATACTAGTGAAAACACTTCAACTTCCATAGACGAAGAAAATGTTTCAAAACAAACAGGACAACCCTTACAGGCTGTTCTAATTTCACTATAAATGTGTGCAATAAATAAAATTACTTTTGTTAAAGAACAACTTTTAATTTTTAATTTAGCGGCAGTAAAAATGATTGTAATGTAAATGTGACACTTTAGTGACAGATGTTACAAAAATTATACCTTTAATGTCAATCGACGAAAAAAAATTTTATCACGTAGATTCTATAACAACCAATCTTTACATGGAAAAAAACTGTCACTTTTAACGCGATCGCAGATAAATTCTTTTAAGCAATCTAGGCTATCATTACGTGAAAACGTTTCTTTCTACAAGTGGTATTCAGCAAAACCTGAAATTACCAAGTTAAAATCTCAAAACCGATAAAAATTATCCTTAATTTTATAATTGCCGGTTTTGCCATTAAGCTTTTGCACAGTAATTGCCTCCGCCAGAGAGCAGAAGTTAAGCTGAGGATCGCGGCGCCTCTCCTCACCCAGGTCTTATCACTCCATCGCGTAAATTGAAATTCATTCAAGTCAAATGATCAGGCGAGGCTTGAGGCTGGGCCATAAGCTGTGAATGTAAATATACATTTGGGCGATTGTGTGTGTGACAGTTTGATTCTGGTTTCAGTGAAATGGTGCATGGTTTAGGAGGATTTTCCATTTTTGAACATTAATTGAAAAGCGGCTGCGTTTATTTTTAACTCGATAAGCGCCCGAGCGTTCATCAATTTTATTCCATGCTTTTGTCATAGCCTTCATATCCCACTACGATATTTGAATGGCGGATGTGCGGCGTGTCAGCGGCGTACCTGTTTTTCAATTTTCCTAGTTTTGTCTTTTGTTTATTACCTACCTAATATACTTATTTACTCATCCTGTAATATTTTTAATACGCTAGCGAAGTACTTCGTCTCTTTTAAATATGTTACACTAATATCTTGTTAATTTATCTATAATTTTTGTCAGTTTTCATCAAATTAAATTAGCTAAAAAGAAGATGTTCAAAGTGAGTTTCATTTTCTTGAATACAATCTCGGCATCGATTCATATTGGAATGCCGAATAATTAATTTCATTGTATTTCATTACAAGAGATTTCTATCCACTCAACTGATTCTTCCCTACTGTCAACTGGAGTAGAATAAATTTTTTCTCTTATAAGTCCCCAAGCAAAAAATTCAGAGGAGTGATATCTGGAAAACGGGATGGCCGTCACATTCAGATAAATTACATTAAACCATTCTCGAACTATTAGTCCGTAATGAGCCGGACAATCGTCAAGCTGAGACCATGCTGTATTCGCCTTGAACGAGATCATATTTATCCCATATAGCCCAGGAAAAAAATAAAGCTTTTCTTTTTAAAATATCTGAGGATTCTAAAAATGGAGAATATTGGGACATTGGCGTTCAATTTTTTTTTAATGAAAATCGATTGGACCTCACTTATGGCCTGCTCGATTCCCGGACTTAAGCCCCTTGGATTATTTTCTTTAGGGCCATCTAAAATCATTAGTTTATACCACTCCAGTGGAAAATGTGGAAGATTTAAGAAATCGGATAATTGCTGGGTGTAACTCAATAAGAAACGATTCTGTTTTTTTTAAAGTGTTCGGTAGTCAATGAGGAGAAGATTGGATTCATGCATCCTAGCTGGTAGTCATATTCAACAGTTTTTGTAGACTAAGAAGCTATACATGTAATTTTCGGTAATAAAATATTTTTAGAATAGTCCAGGGACTAACCCCTTGAATTTTTGCCATATGTTTAATAAACACCCTGTATACTGCGTAAAATTAAGCATACTTATGGTATACTATTTCATATGTAGAAGAATATAGAGGGTGTCCGGAAATAATGTTTCATGTTGCATTGGCGTGGTCTGGGAAACAAACAGGAAGGATATAGCTCCTTCTTACCCAATAAAAAATTTACCAGAAAACAGTTATTGTCGTTCAAACTTAAATTTTCAATTTTTTGATGACCACTATTATTTGGCCGATTGCAACGAAAATCGAGATAGTTGAGTTATTATTCTCGTAGAATAAAATGATCGAACCGATTTTGAGTTATAATGTAGAGGGAGCCATTTTAAACTAAAGTGTACACAATTTTTTTTATCTTGACGTTTCATAATTTTACATTTTTTTACAATAAGTAAGATATTTTAGTAAAATGATAATTATTTATTTATTTTTCACTTAGGCGATATAGCTTGTTTATTACTAGGAAACGGAATAGGAAAATAACGTCGTATCACCCTAGGGTGAAATAAGCGTACCTAAATATTATCGCCCGCATTTTAATCCTATTTTGTACCCTTCTTTTCTACAAGGGTAGAATAGTAAGTGTGCCTTGTATAAATGAAGCGAACAAATGAAAGTATAAAGTTTATTAGCATTAATATTTGATATATAACAATAATTTGCTTTTAATTAATAACAAAAATCATTTACAATCGTCTTTAAAAACAGAAGTACAATTTGAGAAGGAATCTTTAACAGTAACACTAGAAAAACTACCTAAATTTTTTTTGCCATCGAATAAATGATGTTCATTTTCCCTCACAATCAATTCAGAAAAATTTTCACCACTAGTTCTTTCGACTCCTGCTATTAAACAAGATATTTTGTTCTTGGATGTTATGCTATCTTCTACAAATCCTGATGCTACAGTATCACTCTTCCATTTTCCATGTCTTTTCAATGTTATCTTGATGCTACAGTATCATACTTCCATTTTCTATGTCTTTTCAATGTTACACCTGCACTACGAGAAGGGTTGCCGATGTACGACGCAAACAATGACCTGTGTACATTTTAGCACCTGCGTAGCCGAGATATTTTGCAATCCTGAAACGTATTTTTGCCTACTGGTAGCGCAGTACATCGACCATTCCGATCTGTCAGAAAAAACCGCCATTCTTTAATTTATTTTGGTCGCAAAGATATATACTATCGGTCTATACAATTGGAGAGCATGCATTTCATTTTCTTCCACAATAGGAAAAGATTTTGGTACTCCAGTTTTTGTATCGTTAATTTTTACTACAACAACGATTCCTTTATCATCTATATCATCTATCAAAAGCTTTACCAACTCATCTCTCAATCCTCCAAAAAGACCATTTACTAGAACAACCTACAATAACCAAAACCTATTAAGCACATGCAATAATTATTTCCTATATTAGGTACCTTTTCCAAAAGATATGTATGACTTGATACTTCTACAATAAATTTCAAAATATCCTTTCTTGTCAATATCAGATAAAAAATATGTATCGATACTTGTTTCAAATAAGCCTCGTCTTTTCAACGCACTA
This sequence comes from Anoplophora glabripennis, assembly GCF_000390285.2. Lineage (NCBI taxonomy): Eukaryota > Metazoa > Arthropoda > Insecta > Coleoptera > Cerambycidae > Anoplophora > Anoplophora glabripennis. Next base: position 128,375 of record NW_019416956.1, on the reverse strand, counting down.
ATAATGTGGTCTTTAACATTGAATACTTTATCCACAATGTGTTAGGGTTAAATGATATAAAAGGTATATAAAAAATATAAATGATCAAATATTATAAATATTTCTTTAAAGTGATAAAAGGTAATACACCAGTTCTTGGAAATATCCCATTAATATAGTTTCAATAACAGCTGTCACTGAATATCTGCTTGTCCAAGTCTCAAAACGTTTATATTCTTTATCATAAAGTAATTTAGTTTTCTTAAGCAGCAATTCTTTATTGGCTTTATTGGCTCTAGCAGCAACTATTGCTGGAATATTATCTATTCTGCCTCTTCAGAATCAAACATCAAACTATCAAAATCAACAAATTCGTGGGTGCCACAGATACATCTTGGATACATCGTTTATTTATTGAAAAACTGTTTTCACTCTTATTTTTTGGTTTTGGTGTTATTGATAATTTGCTCGTAGCCAACTACAAAAATCTGCATGTAAAAAGTAATCTTGTTGTAGCAAAGCGTGAACTTGAGGTGGACTGGGTTGTAGTCCGCAGAGTAGTCGTTTGCTGCAACATTATTAGTTAAAAGATCATAGACTCTTTGCATATGAAACAGGCTGCAGTTTTTCTCGCAATATGTGCTATACAACCCAATTAGACGTACTTTACCTGATAATAAATAAGTACCTGAAATCTGAACCTGAAAGGACTTTCATCACGTTGCCTGAAAGGACTTTCTATATATTCTAAAACTACTGAGCAATGTGGTTATTGGAGCTATCGGTTTTGAGGTTATGAGATTACACGGTTATAGGGTTAGGAGGTTTGAGGTTGGATATACAGGGTGTTTTTGAATGGAGTAGCATAAATGATACATTTCAAAAGACATCTACAAATGATACATTTCAAAAGACATCTACAAAAAATCGCCTTAGTAAAATGTTCACCTCTGAAGAGATATGGGCCATCAAAGTTTCCAAAAAAATTATGAAAATTGGCTGTAATTTGAAAACCGAACGAGGTACAAATAACAATTTTTTTACAGGTTATTTACTAATACAGACGCGAGTTTTCAACTATTTTTCGAAAATTTTAACCCCTCGAAAGGGGTTGAAATAACCACCCCTCAAGCCATTTTTTGCCATAACTTTTATATTTCGTAAAAACTCGATATCCAAAAATACGCATTAGATAAACTGGTTCTTTTAGAAACTTTTACCTCTCTAGCAATTTTCCTTTAAAACTTTTCGTTTATTAATAAAAAAAATAAAATGTATTACCATTCACCTCACACCGTATATGATTGCAATCAATCAAAGAAAAACTAAGTGTGCTGCTGTCATTCCAGTTGTCACAATTAACTCTTCTGTAAGTTGTCACTGTTATCAGCTAAATACTTTTTGGGTGTAAATTAACAAGAATTATGCCAAATTTTACTAATGATGAATATGTGGACATGCTACAAGTGATTTTTTCTACGATCGTGCAAAATTTACTACTTATTGCACTACCTACTGTGCCATACAACATATACTCGTATGATAATATAATACTAACGAAATTTTAGGAGATAGGTGTATAGGAACAACTGGATCGATCAGATGACCATCTAGGTTACATGATTTGAGTCCGTTGGACTTCTTTCTTTGCGATTTTCTAAAAGACATTATATTTAAAATTCCTTTTTATTCTATCGCGGAACTTCTACGAAATGTTGAAAATTCTTTTAATAATATTTCTAATATACATTTAATGAATGCTACCAGAAGCGTTGCCAGAAGATGCACGAAATGTGTGACAGTTGAGGGACGGCAATTTGAACATTTAAATGATGATGTAGGTACTTACTATTGTGGAATAAAAATTTGAAAACTAAGTAAGAATTATATTTTGTATGTATTTTCATAGCCAGCCATAATAAAATGTAAAAATGGATCGAAAATAAAACACCCCGTATCTTCTGTGTTTGTAAAAATAACTACAGCATGTGATATACAGGGTGTCCCATTAACATTGCGAAAAAATCAGGGGGAGTTTCCTTGACCAAAAATAAGAAAGAAAGTTCCCATAAACCTATGTCCGAAAATGCTTCGTTTCGGAAATACAGGGTGTTGAAGTTTAGAGAAAATACAAGATTATTAATAATATCTGGAGAACTCTAATTCCGATTTTCTAATACTAAAAATCTCATACCGGCATTCAATTCTACACGAAAGAATTAGTCTTGGGCAGTTATCTCTTTAACTATACCTTATTTAACAACTGAGATACAGACATATTTAAAAGTGTCACAGTAACGAGAAACGCCCTGTAACTCAGAAACAAATGAAGATTATATTGAGTTTGCCATGAAAGTCGAGCCCACCGAAAATGGACCAGCCTGTACATATTAAAACGGAACATTCTGTGTTTCATTACATTATTCACTTTTTCTCCAGTATATTAAATTAAGAGAGATTAAATCGCATATGGCATTTAATGAAATCATATTAAAGTTACACAAAAGTTTCTAACGATTTATTCATTTCTCTCTTATAATTAAACTAATACACGGATACTTTCATTTTTATTGCAAAATATTATGGTCAAATATCTTAACAAAAGATCACAAAAACCGTTCACAGTATAATAAAATTCTAACAAGTGTATAGTGTATATAAAAGGTGTTCCATTTTAATGTACCAGATCGCATAATTTTTTAATTCGACTTTTTTAAAAAATATTTCGAACAGAAGTAATCAGGTTTCGAAGGGGGTCAAAATATGGTGACCTTGAAATCAATTGTCAAGATCATTTCAAGGTCAACCTTGATTTTTTAAATGGAAACCCACATGTTTTATTGCAGATTCGTATTCTGCGGGAAAAAATACGTAACTTCTGTATGAAACATTTTTTTAAATGCTTCGTTCTTTCGCTAGAGTGCGCTATACTTTTACTGTTCCATTCTAATTTTCAGGCTAATATCTCAAGAAATAAGGATGGTGAAAAATATTTCCAACAAAAGTTATCAGATTTCGGGGTTAAATTATGGTGACCTTGCATTTGACCTTGAAGTCAATTATCATGATCATTTCAAGGTTAACCTTGATTTTTTAATTGAGAACCCATATTTTTATTATAGTTCCGTATTCTGCTGAAAAAAATACGTAATTTTTGTATGAAACATTTTTCTTAAAAAGGTTTCATTCTATCGCTTTAGGGCGCTACAATTTAACTTTTCCTTTAAGGTAAATTTCAAGGTCACAGTAACTTGATCCCCCCGAAGCCTGACAACTTTTGTCGGAAATACTTTTCACCATCCTGCTTGTTTCTTAAGATATTAGCCTGAGAATTAAAATGGAACAGTAAACTGGCGAGAGAATGAAGTATTTTCAAAAAAATGTTTCATACAGAAGTTACGTATTTTTTCCGGCAGAATACGAATCTGCAATAAAAAATGTGGGCTTCCACTTAAAAAATCAAGCTTGACCTTGAAATGACCATGATAATTGACTTCAAGGTCAAATGTAAGGTTACCATAATTTAACCCCCTCGAAACCTGAAAACTATTGTTGGAAATATTTTTTATAAAAGTCGATTTAGAAAAATTATGTGGCCTGGTATAATAAAATGGGACACCTTGTATATTTACAGGGTGATGGTGATGAGACATTAGACATATTTCAGAGACTACTTCTATTTTAATTTTGAAAATTCGGGCAACAGTGTTTTTGGGCATGCCCCTCTCAATTAAAATAATGACGTCCACCTAACGCTTCCGGTTATACCGGTAGTTGACATCATCTTTATTTTAAATGGAACACCCTGTATATTATTGCAATTTTGGATTCGACGTCAATTTTCAGGTGAACTTTTATAAAGGTATCCTATTCTTAAAGTTAACCGTTTTTGATATATTTAATTTTTTTCAAACAAAAAAAAATTAAAAATTAAAAAAGCACTGCTTAATTCAAAAAGATATGATTTTACAATAATAAAGTTGGAGCGATAAAATTTATAGGGGACATAACTAAAACTCCAAGCTTCCCTGCCATTATTTCAAATTGACTTAATTTCATATAGGGTGGTAGAAATTTAATGTCGAATTTAGTAAACTTTAAACCATCTTAACTTATTTCTTTAAATGGACCACCCTGTATATTTTTGTGCAACCTGATGAACAATTTGGTTCTCTTTCGAATGGTATAATGGTTCCTTATACCGATCTCTTCTGGTTTTTAAGGTTCTTGCGAGGATGGCTGTGAAATTTTTAGTGGAACTTCAAAACAAGCACCTAACCTGNTAAAATGGGACACCTTGTATATTTACAGGGTGATGGTGATGAGACATTAGACATATTTCAGAGACTACTTCTATTTTAATTTTGAAAATTCGGGCAACAGTGCCCCTCTCAATTAAAATAATGACGTCCACCTAACGCTTCCGGTTATACCGGAAGTTGACATCATCTTTATTTTAAATGGAACACCCTGTATATTATTGCAATTTTGGATTCGACGTCAATTTTCAGGTGAACTTTTATAAAGGTATCCTATTCTTAAAGTTAACCGTTTTTGATATATTTAATTTTTTTCAAACAAAAAAAAATTAAAAATTAAAAAAGCACTGCTTAATTCAAAAAGATATGATTTTACAATAATAAAGTTGGAGCGATAAAATTTATAGGGGACATAACTAAAACTCCAAGCTTCCCTGCCATTATTTCAAATTGACTTAATTTCATATAGGGTGGTAGAAATTTAATGCCGAATTTAGTAAACTTTAAACCATCTTAACTTATTTCTTTAAATGGACCACCCTGTATATTTTTGTGCAACCTGATGAACAATTTGGTTCTCTTTCGAATGGTATAATGGTTCCTTATACCGATCTCTTCTGGTTTTTAAGGTTCTTGCGAGGATGGCTGTGAAATTTTTAGTGGAACTTCAAAACAAGCACCTAACCTGTCACCAGTCTATTGTTGTCAATTTAACACATATGTTTATTTTAGTATTATTTATTATTAAAGAATGGAAAACGTTAACATTTATTCACGCTTCACTTTATTACTCAATTACTAATACTAAAAATGAGACATATCCTATAATTTTTTCTTGCAAACATAAGTATTCAATATCGCATCCATTAAGCACATCGCTATAAAATGTCAATTACGTCCTCTGGATCCTTTTTAAATAAAAAAGTTATCTTGGCTGCAAAAGGTCGTAGAAAAACATTTATTTTTAAATTCGTGAAAAAATTTCAGCTATTTCTTAATATTAATAGATTAATTATCATTTTCATCAAAAATGAAGTTATTGCATGAACACATTGAAAACATAATTAGCAGTGCGTGTCCTTTTATTTTGCACGATGTAAAATTTTATCTTCTAAAAATCTCCTTGTTAAGCTCTATTTAATTCAACTATTTTTGCAAGGTGCTCCGACGAACCTAACAACTTTCGGAAGGCAATTTAAGTCTTTCAAGTCTTTTTACCTCGCGTGGCGCGAGCATTGCTAATTTGACTATCACATAATTACGCATTTAAAACATCTCTTTTGATTGAAAAATGAGTAGACTTAATGGAACGCATATTAACTGACTCATAAAAATTTCTATCTGAATTTATTAGTTCAACTACCTGCCTTAAAATTAAGTTGACAGCAATCAAAAGAACGCGAGCCTAGAATTATAGTGATTGCATCTCTTTTGGTTCGATGTCCCTGACTTGTGTTTCTTTATTGATTTAATTATCGCTTGGAGCTTACATTTTCATTGGTCAAGAAGAAGGGTTAAAACACAGGGTATGTTGCATAAATTGTATGTGAGTGATTCGTGACTGAGCCTTTGGCGTTTACTTATTTGCAACGAATTTGGAAAGACTTGGAATTCCTATCTTATCTGCGAATCTTAAACGTCTCAATTTATACCGAATGTGGAACTTTAAATAACATAAAGTGTTATTAAGCATATCACATTATAATCCGTTTTCATGTGAAGATATATTATCAAAAAAGGTTACCAAGAACAAATTTATCAAAAAAAATATGTACCTACTGGTTTTCCTTTTTTGCTACATAAATGAGTCTTAATTTACGTTTAAATGATTGTTAGGCTAATTCAAATTCATTCAAAATTTTCATAAATCTTCATAAAATGAAGTTATATAGGGTATTATATAGGGTATAGGGTATATAGGGTAGGAAGTGTACAAACTTTAAGGAACATTTAACAAGTAAAAATAACCAAAACAGTTAATGTAAACTTTGGTTTGGATATACACCGTTTCCGAGATATCAGCCTTGAAATAAAAAAAAAACATTTTTTTATATTTTAAGAACGCATAGTGATAGCTTTACGAAACTTGATACACCAATACCTAGTACCTACTTACAAAACCATAAAATTATTCTTCCAATGGCATAGATATGAGGCGGTAAACCCCCGCCGTATTGAGCAACTTCTACAACTACAATTATTTGTACAATCTCTGTGTATAGGTACTTCGTGAAAACAACACATTTACGAGAAAAAAAATACTAGGAAATTTTCGCATTTTTTAGATTCTTGACAAAAATTTTGTTTAGTAATAGAAATCAGTAACAAATACACATATAATAAACTAAACGTAAAAATATATAAACATAGTTTAACATTATTATAGTACAAATAAATTTTAAAAAAGGTAATAACTTCAATAAAATTGCAAATTAAATTAGAAACAATAATTTTCAAATAAGAAAAAACTTAGTTTGTTTAATAACATTAATTTTGATAAATTTTGAATAAGTATTTATTTTTTATTTATTTAAGTTAAGTAAAAAAGCATACCACTATTTTCTTTCAGTCATTGTATCTCAAAAAACACCAAAAACAAAGGTTGGCCTCTTGGTATCCAATTAAATATAATTAATTGGGTGTCTGGTAAGTATATGGCATACTCTCGGGAGTGTATAGGGGAGGTCAAAATAACCCTAGTTTGTCATAAAAAAATTCTAAAGTGCTCCTTAACGGAGATACAGAGCCCCAAAGGGATACCCAGCGATTTACCTTTTCGGTTCTAACTTTTGAACCGACTTGTATAACTTCTTCTTCTTCCTTCTAGTGGTTGGTCCTAATAAGTCCCATAGCACCCCGGCCTAATTAGGCCTATTGTGCGTCCCACTACTAGTCCTATTCAGCAAGTAGTTTTGTCTTTTTGACAAAGTCCAAAAGCTTCCTCCTTGGGTTCCTCAGTTCCTTGGGTTCCAAATAAGGTCTCCCCAGGAGCGCCATTCTGCTACGTGTGAATCCCGGGCACTCGTCCAGGATACGCAGAGAAGTTTCATCCGTCGATTTACATCCTCGGCAGACTGGACTGTCTACAAGCTTTAGCTTATGTAGATGTTTCCTAAAGTGACAGTGTCCCGTTATGAGTCATGTCACTCTCCTGAGCCGGATTTTGTTCAAGCTCAAAAACCGACCTAAAAAACCCCGAGGTAACGAGTTTCGGCTAAGTTTATAACGAATTTCCACAAAACTCCAGGAGATGACGTGGAAACCGGTACCTCGGAGACCGTTGCCGTCGTGATATTCGTGTTGAGCAACCTCAAAAACCTCGAGGTAACGAGTTTCGGTTGAGTTTATAATGAATTTTTACAAAACTGCAGGAGACGATGCGGAAACCGGCCACCCTGGGCACTAGGTACCTCGGAGACTGTTGCCGTCATGATATTCGTGTTTAGCGACCCCAAAAACACATGAGTAGCATAATTGAACTCATTTCCGTCAATATTATCCGAGTTATAAATTTTTCATATTTTAACTCTTCGAGGTGCAATTTTAGAAATGCATTTTTCTTATGCACCGATGCAATTTTTATTTCTCGTTGATCACATAGGGTAACAAACTTTCTAGACGCTCTAACGAGTCGAATGCAAAACGATCACGATCACGATCCATCTTGCTGCACAGATTTCGGAAGTTCAGTGCTTCATTTCCTTGAATAAACTTTTACCGCGTAGAGGTAGACGAACTAAAGAGTCTCCCCATGTTTTTTTGTTTTTTTGTTACAGTACTGCAATGGTTGCACTAAATACTGCTGAAAGATGTGTTTTGATCAGAATCAGTTATGACTGAAAAAAGAGCAAAATATGGACAGAGGATGCACGGGACAAATGAAAATATATAAAATATGTAGATAAAGGAAAAAAAATGAAAACAAAAAAAAACCCTAAGGTCGTTCAGAAAATCGACATAGTACAAAATTCCTTCGTTTTTCAGTCATTTCGGTTTTTTTTCGAAATTTCCGCCATAGGTTACTTTATTGGTCACTACGGCCACAAGAGAACGTATTATCTTTCAGTTATTTTGCGTAATATTCTTGAATTGTGTTATTATCAGATGCTTATCAGAATTTTTAAATAGCAATAGTAGTTCTTGTTTAAAAAATCTTAAACTTAAATTTTACGTTACAAAAAGACGAAAGCTCCGGAAGGCATTCAGAAGAAAGTGCAGAGCCTGCATTAAGGAAGGCGGCAAACATTTACGTTCTCTTGTGGCCCTAGTGACCAATAAAGTAACCTATGTCGGAAATTTTGAAAAAAAAAAAAAACGAAATAACTGAAAAACGAAGGGACTTTGTACTAAGACAAAAGTCGATTTTCTGAACGACCTTAGGGTCCCCCATCCACGGTTAAAAGGTTATCCATTACTTACCGGATACCCGATATAAGATCAGAGAGAGATATATAAGAATAACAAGAATTTGGGCAAACGGGAGACAAAAATAGGAAGGGTAACAATTTTTCTTGATGTTGTTTTTTTGAAATGTCATCACTGTCCGAAATTTTCGAATTTTGGGCATTTTTAATCAAATTTTGAAAGTATTCGAAAAATGAAAGTGATAAAAATATTCAGAATCGAAAGAGGAAGGTATTTTTCCCTGTTTTTTTGGTCAAAATTAGCAAAGTTAGAAATTTAAAAAATGAACCAAAAAATTCTGAGAATTATAATTTATATATAAAGAAAACCCGCCTTTTTGATTAAAATCGTAGTATAAATGTGATGACACGATTTTCTAATTCAGCCGCCATTTTGGTTCATCAAGTAAATAAATCGATGGATCATTTAAGTTGAGATATTTTATATACCGTTCCCATTGGCTTTAGGCAGTCACTTAGGGATAAAGTCTTCAAAACACGGTATAAACATTGAAAATAGGAAAAAATTGCTGTGATTTTCAGCTTGGATGTGCGTTTTCGCGCTCTAAATGATTTTTTATCAAATTATGTGAGCACCACTTGAAAAAGCGTCCCCAAAAACATAAGTTTGATTTGATTCTTCCCCGGGTGCAATGGTGCTGGTTGTTCAAAGATCGAAAATCCGATTTAGAGCGTTAATGGGTTAATAATAATAATAATTGTATGTTCAGCCACAGACAAAATAGTGGCGATAATCTATATTGTCTGTGGTTCTGCTTTAAGTCCAAATAATGTTTTTTATGTGTTTATTCTGTAAATAATGTTTTTTTCGTTAAATGAATAGAAAAACACTTTTTCTTTTCTCCATATTATTACGAAATAGATACTTATGTGTTATATTCATTTTACTTACAGGCGTGTTAGGTTTAGCAACCAGAAAATGTAACCTACCGTATTATCAACAGATATTGTAAATAATAAAAAAGATCGATTGTGCACAAGTAGGCTTCAAAATTGTTTTTTTATAAGTTAGGCTTCAATCAGAACAAGACTGCAATTCATTTCACTAATTTTAAAACTTTTAGTCTCACTGAATGTCAGATGTGACAATAATTACAACAAAATTTATTTCTTTGACAAAGGTTAAGATTATAATACTGTGCTACTAAATGGTTTCCAGTATAATTTTACTTAGTTCTAGTTCTGGTAGATCTGATAAGTATTGATTTCAAGAATTAGTATTAAAGTATAGTAGTAGTTGTGTACAAACCAGATTGATAGAAGCAATTTAAAAATTCTTAATATTACAATTGACTTTTGAGATAGCTACATAAATTTACAAGTAATTTATTTCAATGTTTCACATCTTATTGGTAATACCTTATCCAGACTTGTCAGTCCAACAAACCAGATTAGCATTAGTACGCAGTAATTAGAACGCCTTAATAAACAGGAAATGAGACAATTAAAATTATTTACAGTTTTTAGGGTAGAGTAGAAGACATAAAAAAGCCTTATTTCTGTCGAATATCAAATTAATGCATATCCCTAAATAATAATTTAGATTTATTTCCGTTATTTGTTTTTATATACGTATTTTAATTGCAATAATCGACCCCTATCAATGATGCCTTATTAAACTTATCATTACTGCTTTCACTATTTTTTATACATTAAACTGCAAATTTTTCATACTTATGCGGGCAGTAATTCTACCAGGTATTTAATAACTGGAATGCCTTTGGCGTTGAAGTGTATATATAGACAGAGAAATCATGAAGATGTTAAACATAAGTAAGTGAAATACGTCTTACTCAAAGATACATATAAATTTAAAACTGTCAACATTTTTAATATCTCACGATTACGATTGAAATTGTAAAAAAACAGTAACTTATTTATAATTTATACTTTTTTATAATTGGATATCTTCCCTTTAAAGCCGGGAGTGATGGCCCTAGAGGGAGGGTTAAGATGGTTGTAGTTACATTTATTTTAATATACATATACCTATTTTATTTCCTCCAAGAGTTATAATTTTAAATGATTTTTACCTTATTCATAGCAGTTTTAAATGCAAAGTAATTACTATATTTGAAATTGTATTTTGTACAAAAAATTTGATGGGATTAAATTTATTATTGACTAAAAAAACGAAAATAAGTCCTATACAAGTATCTCGAAAACTAGAGCCTTTAGACCTTTGGTTTACTTTAATCACAGACAAAGTAACTATCGCCCCAGACCACTGGAGGAATAGGCCACAGTTTTAAATTTCCGAATTGACGATAGAATACACCACCAGCGGAATTTTAGGAAGAATCAAATGCACCAGGCCGCACTCCTATGCGTATCCTAGCAACATATAAACAACACTTTGGCAATGTTGCCAGGCGTACTTACGGATTTATTTTTTTATATATATCTGTTTTTTGCGTTACTGTATTTACTTAAATGTATGATGTAGGTATCGATAAAAATGTTTTTAAGAATCAACGAATATCTACGTAGTTTCATATGGTATTCTGTAGCGGTGTCACAGTTAGGTTATTTAATCATAATTTCGTTAATTAGCTACTATTTTCATTTTTTGGTATTGAAATACTGCAGAAAATATATTTCCAAATAAACAATTTTTTTTAATATTTGATGATTTAGATAAATTTATTTAATAGACAAGGTGGGTTATTAGTACGTTGCGGAATGTAGGTACCTACAAGTTTTTTTTGTATTTTGACATCCACTTATAGGTTTAATAATAATTAAAGATAGAAAAAAACTTTGCAAATGCAAATGTACGAATTTTCCTTTATTTCTTTTGACATCAAAAATTGATGGCATAAAATGTATGTTTAAAGTAAAAAATCATTAAAAAAATTAAATTTATAATTAACTATTATTTATAACTATTACTAACTATTATAACTAACTATTTATAACTATTTACAACAACATAAGGAGAATACCTAAAAACGGAATAACATTAAAATACAAACCTACAATTTTTACAAATTTTCAACATGCAAGTAATTGTGATGATACAGTTGAAAATATGCTTTAATTTACTATTTATTGCTTTGAAAACAAATTCAGAACTATCAATCATTTCGTCCTGTGTTTTTCTTTCAATACTTGTATAGTTTGAGGTCTTTAGTAATATATTTTGTAGAAGTGTCCCCACAAAAATATGTCTAAAAGACTGAGATTGGAGCTGTTTCCTGGCGACCTAAGGTTTCTAATATACACTGTTCGTTGACGGGATTCGTCCTCCAAAATAAATTTGCCGATATATCTGAAGAACTTTTGCACATTATTGTTATTTGAATAATACAGTTGAATTATGTTTTATTTTTCGTCATCAGAATAACCCATATCAATTTTTTTTTCATTTTTTAAATTAAATAAAATGGGTTATTCTGATAATGATAAATCCCATTTATTTTTAAAGGAAGGTTAATTTCTGTCGTTTTTGTCTGATTGTGTGCTAGAGAGATAGAGTTATAGTGTGCGATAGAGATAGAGTGACTTTGTCCTCTTATAGGGATTTTCTCTCTTTGTCTTTATCTCTCTTTCTGCTGTCTTCAAAAATCTTTGGGGCTTGACTCAAAATATCAAAAAATCTCCCATAGTTCTGATTGGTGATCGAGTGAAAAACGTCCGTATGTCATAAAAAAAAAAAAATCGGAAACGGTGCGTTGAATCGAAAAAATAATTAAAAAAATCTTCCCCACACCCCCGGTCCAGATTGTCCGTTCTACGTTGAATGCAAAAGGTCCGAAGTCCGTATGTTGAAAATAAATTTTGGAAAAAAATAATTTAAAAAATATTCTCACACCTCAAGTTGTAATTATCCGTTCTGCGTTGAATGAAAAAGGTCCGAAGTCCGTCTGACGAAAAACAAAAAAGTTTGTCAATAATTGCAATAGCAGTAGCGAACGCATTATCTTATCTCACATTGATTGATGATTTGTTTTTTTTTAATAAATTTTGTATCAACCACCCCTTGAGGTTCCAACAATTTTATTAAATAAAAAATTAAAGTACTATTGTTAAGGAAATTTAACATTTTTTAATTTTTTAATTTTTTTGAAATTTTTTTGAAATAAATAATTAATTTATTTTATTTAGCATTTAACACAAATGTGATTTCCAAACAAAAGATAAGTTCCATACCCCTTTAGTTACATCATTGAATGCATTAAATTTATTTAGGAGTTATTATTTCGCAACAAAGCCACCACTAGAACTGCCTCCTGTTACGGAGAAGAAGAGTTACCACGCCAAATTTTATTGCTGGGGCTGACAAGACCCTGCCATCTTCTTTAGGTTGCCAATTTCCAGCATTTATAGAGCGGAGCGGAGCCTGTGCTTTAATTAAAAATAGGAACAACACAAAGTTATTAGATAGATTTAAAAAACGTCCTCTGTAGATAAATACCTAACTAAAATAATATAGACTAGTTCATGCTAAAATTCACATTTTTTATGTCAAATATAGGTACACATATTCCGGAAAAAGTTTAAATAAATTCTTTTTTTAACTTTTTTACGAATTTCGTTGACTTATGACATAACTCAGAACTGATATATGATTAGTTGGGTTAGTTATATGTTATACCATTCCCTGAACCTGAAAATAAATAATATTCCACAAACTATGGAGATTACTTTTATTTATAATACACACTGCAATTAAGAACAATAAATATTTAAAAATTTGTTTAAAAAAACGTAAAAATACAAATTATAGTTTAATACATGTGAGCGCCTGCTACACGCGCTAACCACAACGGGCGCCCGCCTCTGGGTTGGCCGGATACTTTTTGTGGATGACGTCGCAGTAACGGAAACGTTGTGTAATCTGTTAAGATTAGGCTAGTATGATGTATGTATTTGTTTGTAACAGAACAGTTGTGTAAATTGTATGGTGATAGTTGGGAAATTAAATAAAACGTCTTAACAAGTTCGCGAGTGTATCATTTGCAAAACTATTAATTAGATTTTATCAGAAGTGGGATATTAAATCCGAAATCTGTGTGCTATTTCTGGGTGAAATTGGTGAAGGCATTATGGGAAAAAACAGAAAGAAACAAAAACATCAGCGTCGCCGTGGCAGCAGCTGCAGTTCTACGGAGAGTACTCAAAAGGAAAAAACAGAGTCAGAGAAAGCCCGTGAACGTTCTTTTACTCCACGTCCACTGAGATCAAATGGAGATGCTATCAACCGCGAACCAGGTTTGCTAGATATAGTTAATTTACTAAAAAAAACGAACAAAGGGCTAAAATAGGCATGTCTGTTAAAGATATTGACATAACTGAGTTTAATCCTATGTTGCACGATATTAACGAGTGGATAGCAAAAACTGACGAACAGGCAGCAATTTACAACTGAGACGGGAGACGATATCAATATTTGCCATTTAGCTATAAATAAGTTAAAGGGGCCTGCTGAAACATGGTACAAAAGCCTACCAGCTATTCCAAGAACGTGGTCGGAATGGAAGTCCTTACTGGTGGCTACGTTTCCTTCCACCCGTGATCTACACACCTTGATGACTAATATGTTAGCATGCAAGCCAAAAGTAAATCAAAATTTGTATGAATATTGTTTCGAAAAGTTAGCACTCATTCGTAAAATGAACCTAAATTTAAGCGGTGGTAACGAAGTCGATCTTATCGTGGGCAGCTTAGAAAATTCAAATGTTAAGTTTGCAGTTAGAGCGGCTAACATAACCGATCCATCTAGATTAGCAACTTACCTGAACTCGTTCGAACCTGGCACATTTTCTGAAACTACTTCAACGCTGAATCGTACACTATCCCCAAAGAAGAATAATATATTACCCTCAAATGAAATCAAGCATGTTAGCGTATGTTTTAAATGTAGACAACCAGGTCATAAGCGGTATAATTGCCCCCTGAATGTACCATATGTCGATTGTAGTACACATTGTAGTAACTACATTGCAATTATTGTCGTAACAAGGGGCACACGGTTGATAACTGCTTCAAGAAAAATAAAAGGACACAAGGTATTTCACCAGGAGCCACGAACAGTACTGGAAGGAATGAGAAGCACGTCCTTCTGATAACAAGAGACGATCGTTGTTTCATAGACTTCGGAAGTGAATGTTCGCTTATCACCGAACGGTTAGCGGAGCAGAAAAGTTTGGACATAGTAGCACTGCCAAGTCGGGTCATCTTAACTGTTTTTGGTGGAACTGAGATCGAAGTTTCTAGTATGGTGTCCTGTCGGGTTACTGTTGTCACAGTCTGTTTACCCATCGACCTATTAGTCGTAGAGAAATGCATCCCGGGGAGCGAGATACTGATTGGACAAAATTTTACTGAAGATCTTCGGATCAGATATTGTCGTGTAGGGCATGCATTGCTGTTCAGTAGTTCATCATTGTCTGTTAATGCTATACAACCTGTGCAGCGTACCATAGACAACCAAATTATTAGAGTGGGAATCGATGATCAAGTAGTCCAGAAACGAATTAAAGGATTGATTGAAGACTTCGCAGAGTGCTTTCCAAACAAAACTTCACAGTTGGGTTGTATTGCTGGAATTGAACTGACCATCAAGTTAAAGTCCGACGTTTCCGTCGTTCAAAGACCGTACCGACTATCAGAAGCCGAGAAAGTAGTACAACGTGAACTTATTCATGAACTCCTGCAGAACGGGACCATCCGCCCTTCGCAATAGCCATTTGCCAGTCCCGTCATAATGGTAAAAAAAACGGGCAACAACGATTATGTGTGGATTACCGATCGGTAAATAAACAAACAGTTAAAGAAAACTATCCACTACCCATAATAAAAGACTTGATAGACAGACTAGCTTGTCGAAAATATTTCACAACCCTGAACTGCCGATCAGATTACCATCAGATTAAAGTAGCCAACGAGTCCATCCCTATAACCGCCTTCATTACCCCCGATGGAAAATATGAATACTTAAGGGTGCCATTTGGCCTAACCAATGCACATTGTCTTTCAACGTACAATGGATATGATTTTGGGTGATTTGAGACACAACAAGGTTCTAGTCTACCTAGACGATATTCTAATTCCGTCAACGACCATTGACGAAGGCATTGAGACGTTAGGAATGATCTTAACCCAACTAAATAAAAATGGCGTTGGCCTCAACCTCGAAAAATGCCATTTCCTCTGCGAAGAAGCTGAGTATCTAGGATACCTAGTTAAAGATGGTCAAGTGAAACCAAGTCCCGGTAAATTGACAGCGATCGAGAAATTTCCAATTCCTAAGGACGTGCATCAAGTGAGACAGTTTCTGGGGTTAACAGGACACTTCCGAAAGTTTGTGCCACAATTTGCACATAGGACTAAGCCTTTGACGCAACTGTTGAAGAAAGGTCAGCAGTGGACATCAGAACAACAAAATGCATACGAGTATCTTAAAGTACATAAGACGGCAACCCCCAAACTCACTTTATTTGACAGTCGAAGGGAAACCATCTTATATACCGATGCCAGTCGGATAGGACTAGCGGGGATATTAGTCCAGATAGAAGATGGAAAAGAAAGGGTGATTGGCTATTATAGCAAAACAACGTCCCCGGCTGAACAACGATATCATTCGTTCGAGTTGGAGACTTTGGCCATCGTAAGATCCGTAAAATGGTTTAGACATTATCTGTTTGGAGTAAATTTTACCATTTATACCGACTGCTCTGCTGTGAAAAACGCCATGACAAAAAAAGATCCCAATCGCCGAATAGGAAGCTCGAGCTCCAAGAGTACGATTACCAGATTCTCCACAGACCGGGAACTCGAATGAGTCACGTAGACGCTCTAAGTCGAAACCCGGTTATGGATCCATCTCGAGGGGTATTTGCTATGGTCCTCCGTGAGAACGACTGGTTATTAGCAGCTCAGGGGGCAGATAAAGAAATTACAAATATTAAAAATGTATTAAAGTCAGAGGATCGACAGCTGAATAGATCTATATTTAATGACTACGATCTGCGCAGAGGACTAGTATACCGACGGACGGCGCATGGAAATCGAGCATTACTTCCCAAAGCATGTAGATGGCAAGTTCTGAGATATAACCATGATGATATTGGCCACTTCGCTTTCGACAAAACTTTTGAAAGGATATCTAGCAGCTTTTGGTTTCCCAAGATGAGAAAATTTATACAATAATATATAAACGCCTGTATTAGCTGTATGTACCATAAAATTCCTTCTAGTAGGCGACCTGGACATTTGCATCCGATAAAAAAAATCCCTCGTCCATTTCACACCATTCACATAGACCATCTGGGACCCTTCTGTTCGAGTAAACGGGGCAACAGTAACGGTCTAGTTGTCGTTGACGCATTTACCAAGTTTTGTTTCATCAAAGCCGTCAAAAATACCAAGACAAAATATGTCATTGAGGAGATAGATGCTATCATCAAGATTTTCGGAGTACCCAGACGCATCATCAGCGACAGAGGCAAAGCCTTCACGTCAAAGAAGTTCAAAGAGTTCGGAGAACAAAAACAAGTGCAGTTGCATTTGAATGCTGTGGGAATGCCCCGGGGCAACGGGCAAGTAGAGCGGTACAACAGAACTGTTCTAGACTCTTTAGCAACAATGGGGGCCAACAAAGATGATGATGAATGGGATGAGAACATAACAAACATCCAACTGGGGCTCAACAATACCCTGAATAAAGCTATTGCTACGACACCATCTGAGGCGCTGTTTGGGTATCGCTCTGGACCGCAGAATATTGGATCCTTAGAAATGGAGAAAGCCGTGGATGTTCTTGGTCTCCGCGAATCCATCAGTAATCAGATAGAACTGACCCAGCAACGTCAAAAAGCCAGTTTTGATTCACATCGCGCAAATTCGAGATGTTTAGCAGAAGGCGATTTGGTACTAGTGAAAGTATCGTCTATCGTTAGCACCGGCAAAAGTCGCAAGCTGGTTCCTAAATGGAAGGGGCCATTCAGGATTTCTAAGGTGCTAGAAAATGACCGATATGAAGTCACGGATATTCCAGGATCGAGTAGATCGAAAGTCCCTTCTACTGGCGTGTACGCGGCGGGGCATATCATAAGGTGGATTACCTTCGACGGTGTTCAGTCAGGTAATGGAGAAGAAAATTACATGCCGTCGAGATCTTTGATCTCTGGGCGCAGTTAAAATGCCGTTGAGATCCTTGATCTCTGGGCGCAGTTAAAAGGCCGTCGAGATCTTTGATCTCTGGGCGCAGTTAAAATGCCGTCGAGATCCTTGATCTCTGGGCGCAGTTAAAAGGCCGTCGAGATCTTTGATCTCTGGGCGCAGTTAAAATGCCGTTGAGATCCTTGATCTCTGGGCGCAGTTAAAAGGCCGTCGAGATCTTTGATCTCTGGGCGCAGTTAAAATGCCGTCGAGATCCTTGATCTCTGGGCGCAGTTAAAAGGGCGTCGAGATCCTTGATCTATGGGCGCAGTTAAAGGGCCGTCGAGATCCTTGATCTCTGGACGCAGTTAAAAGGCCGTCGAGATCCTTGATCTCTGGGCGCAGTTAGAATGCCGTCGAGATCTTTGATCTCTGGGCGCAGTTGAACTGCCGTCGAGATCTTTGATCTCTGGGCGAAACCACACATACCACACGCATACTTTTTGTGGATGACGTCGCAGTAACGGAAACGTTGTGTAATCTGTTAAGATTAGGCTAGTATGATCTTTTGTTTGTAACAGAACAGTTGTGTAAATTGTATGGTGATAGTTGGGAAATTAAATAAAACAAGTTCGCGAGTGTATTATTTGCAAAACTATTAATTAGATTTTATACATTAAACGCAATTTACGACGCAGAACGTCAACAAGGATTAAAATTTCCTAAAATTTTTCTATAACACTGCGTTCTCATATGAACAACACATTTTCTCAGTAATACCTATATATGTATTCGTTCTAATATGAACCAGCCCAAAAACTTATCTCCATCTCTTAGTAAATTTATTTGTCAATAAAAATCAAGTATCTGTCTCATTGTATCTGTTTGCATAAGAAAGTGACAGACACATATAATTGGCAAATAAATTTATTTGGTGGCTGGAAAAATTGGCCCTAATAATAGAAAATAATAGGTGTGTATTGAAACAATTAAGAGAAAATGTCGGGATGTATATCGAAATTAAATAAGAACTAACAATTACAGAAAAAAAAACAGTTTTCCTGATTTATCTAAGCCATATAGAGCCCCCTATGTGCTACACCAAAATTAGTTGGAAATTATTATTATTATTATGCGAAAAATCGTAAATCACCTTAAATAAAAAATACAATTTTCTAAACCTACACACTTTATGAGGAGCTCCTTAGCGCAAAGATAACCTTCCCATGGAACGATAAATTATTGTTCTCATTTAAACCAATTCAAATAAATTCAATGCTAGATGAGGCATGTACCCCGTAGAATAGTTATTTCCCGCAATATCATCAGGTAAGAATCTTGTCCATGAATCTATATCTTTCGCGTACTTAGATTTTTCGTATGAAAGATCATTGTTTGACTTTATTTGATATGATTTACCGCGGTTGGAGATTTCTCCCTAACCTGATGACGTACCGAGGAATACTCTTATAAAGGCTTAAAAAAATTGCTATGAAGAGGGGAATGGTAGCTCCCAAAATAAATGATATTCAGAGCACTAAGGATTGCCAGAGAATAATTGTTTCCTGAGGCGGAGACTATCCAATGGCAAAGAAATAAGGTAGATGGGAAACAGATCTCCCTGTTCACTAAGGAGGAGCTAGAAAAGGCGGCTAAGACAGCTAAGAATAAAAACGCCATGGCGGAATGGTTTCTCCCCGGAGTTCAAGTTGATGGTGGAGATGGCCCCGGCGCTGGTCATTGAGCAATATAATCAATTGCTGCTAGATCTATCATTTTCCAGGGAGTGGAAGGAAGCAATTCTAGTGCTTATAGAAAAGGAAAAAAGGAGACAATAAGTGAAGTCTTACTATGGGTCCATAAATCTTCTAAGTGTATTCGGGGAGTTGTATAAGAAATTGATAAACGAGAGGGTACTGGAGGAAGTGGAGATAAAGGGAGATCTGAACAACCATCACCTCGGATTCGGGAAAGGGAAGGTACGGTAAATATGCTGTTGAAAGTTAGGGAGATAACGGAATTTGTAATGAGTGGTTCCTATAGAAGCAGAGAATTATGTATTTTGGCAATGGCGGATGTTAAAAACGCGTTTAATAGAGCAAAATGGGACGTGTTGATGAGGTGTCAAAAGAGATGGGGAATCAGCGCGTACCTGGTGGAATTAATTAAGTCGGACCTGGAGGATAGACTGATAAAAATAATGGATGAAAAGAGGAATTCCGCACAGTTCTGTGTTGGGTCTTACACTGTGGAACCTTTGTTATGACGAAATTCTAACTCTTGGAGAAACTTAACTTAATACTCGTAATACTTTCAGAGTATTTTTATTTAGAAGTTTTATATCAAAGAGCGTATGAGTTTATTTGACCATAATTAACAAAATATTGAATTTAACTTACAATTAGTACCTACTTACAAATAAAGTAAATATATTTACTTAACATACGATTTATAATCTTATTTTCTTCTACTTCTTTTTGTTTTATCTTTATCGGTGAAAATTATATTTAATTCATACTTTCATACGATTTTTGACAGAAATCATTACCTATGTTTTTATTTAAATTTAATCTTATTTTTCAATTTGTACAACTAAAATTCTCTAGTAGATACTAGATTAGTGGTAAATATATAAAACATAATCATTTAAATCTAATCAACTTATAGCAAATTAATATTTATTTATACAATTTACTTATAAGTTGAAATTAAAGTATAATAATAATATAATTAATTATGTAATTGAACAATTTATTATCACTACAATTTTTATATAAATTGGTAATCTATCAATTAATTTTTTTAAAGTCGTTAAAAATGTTCAAAATAATTACCGCAATTATTAAAATAGTGATTACACTATTTTTACCCTTGAAAGTAATTAGAACACATAACTGTCTCATTATTTTAAAACAAAAACAACTAATGGCAGTGCAGCTGCATAGGTTTACATAATTACTTAGAACGCTGAATACTAGAGCGTCAGACGAATCAGGTATTCCCTTAGTTTGTAAAAATTATCCTTGCACAAAATTAAGACGCAGTTTCATTACAAGTACATACTTTAGAATTTAATAACTACTCTTTTATTTTCTATTTTTATATAAAAAGAACTGAACAATCTTAGCGTATTTCACAATACGTACTTGAATAATGTAATGATATAACTCAAATGAGACTGAGTGAAATTGAGAAAATATGATAAATGTTCATAGCAAGTGATTTTACCATAAATATTTATAGGTGCCCCACGATGAGGAGTACAAATTTTAAAAGGATAGTTCTCAGATAAAAATAAACAGTTTGTACAAACCTCGGTACAGGATATGAGACTCCAAACTTCAATTCTGCCAAACAAATATTTAAAAACGCGTAATAACAACTGCATGAAAATTTGGAATTTTCAATTTTTGAACCCTAATTAAAATACAAGGTCACCTCCCTTGTTAATTTTTTATTTAAGTTCCTGATTGCTAGTAAATTTATAATTTTTTCATTTTTAAGTTGACGCTTCTACAAAATTCTACTATATTCGATTTGGTTCTATATTATCAAAGACCGAGATTAATTCTAGAACAGGAAAGACTAAATCCTCAAAGTAAAGAAAATGATTCACATTTGTTGTCCAACTATCTGCAAAGTAACGGAACCAGTTTGGTAGTACTGGTTCTAACCAGGATAGAAAAATTGTACCCCTAAAAGATATCCATCTAATAGATGTAACTTTTGGGACAGCAACTTTCCAATGAAACGTCCTGGTATCACCGCCCACCGGTGATGTCATTCATTCTTCCTCAGAAACTATTGAAGACTAAGGATGAAGAAAACCATTGAAGCCCAGAAGCCTTGGTACTTCCAACAAGCTCAAAAGTAGTACTTATTAAAGTTTTTATAGCCTCCAGCCGCTGAAGAGATCGTAATTGTGGACCCAAAAAGGGACAATATTCGTTATCGTCAAACAATCACTGAGTTCATGGACATCTCCAATAGTTTTGATAAAAAAGAAAGAAAGATGACTTTCTGATTTTGAAATGATGCCACAAAGAAGGAACTCAATGATTTTCTACGCTAATCCTGAATAGTGGCTATTGGCAAATCCAGTTTCTTCTAGACGATAAAGAAAATATAGTATTTTCCATATGAACAGTTTTATGACTGATCATGGTTCTACCATTTGGACTTTGTAACGCATCAACTACATTTGAAAGACTAATGGAAATAATTCACCGTGACATAACTTGGAAAATATCTTCTCGTCTATCATAAAACTTGCCAGATTCAATGCTAAGCTTGAAAAGAAGTTTATGGTAGACACTAATCCCAGCAACACTAGAATGAAGATGTGTTATCACAAGACAGTTACGAGAAGGTAATTTTCTATTTCAGTAAAGTCCTCTCTAAGCAAGAAGTGACAGAAAAGAATTACTTATCGTAGTTAAAACTGTAGAACACTCACAAGTGTCTATATGTTGAGTCGTTCATCTTGAGAACATATTTAATTGCCTTTATTAAATCTGTGCTTCTAGTTAGGGACCTAGGCATCGAAATCAAAGACGGACGAAGAGATACATTACCAAAGATCCATTTAAGAGAATAACTATTAACATTTCCTCGTAGTAGTACCGAAATTTACTCTATTTTAGTACTTAGACTGCTTAAGTGGACAGAAATATATTCCACAACCAATAATTTGGAAGTTTCATTGTAGCAGAAGTTCTGTTTGAAAACTGAATGTGCTGTTATGAAGTTCCTAGGGAAATCCGTTTAGACCAAGGACGAGCCTTGAATGTGAAATATTTTGAAATGCTTATCGCCTGTTGGACGGCTACAAAAACCATAACAACGCCTTTTTATCCGCGGTCAGGTCGAATGGTCAAGAAATTCTACCAAACCAATGAAAATTGCCTAAAAATTGCTGTCAACGAGAAGCAAACCAACCGCAACGCTCACCTTCCTCACTTTTAATTGACTTGCAGAGAGGAAATTAATGAAACTTTGTAAAAATCAGCCTGTATAATTTGAGCACAGATCATCTAGAAAATGCGTAACTTAAAAAACATATGAGTATATCCAAACAGCGCACCATATGGGAAAGTTTGCACTATATGGGAAAAAACATGTATAAATTTAACAAATTACTTCGATTGTCTCTGCATGTCGTCAAATCAAAAAAGCGCCCATCGAACCTCATAAATCGTGTATTATATATGAGAGGCAGACGAAAACTGCAAATCGGCCCAAAAGTATCTTTATTTTCAACCCTAGGGGAGAAAATAAATGAAATAAAAGTAGTTTACCTCTAAAAGACTAGCTCTAATATAAATAAATATAATATAAAGCATTATGTTGAAAAAGCGATTCCTGACATTTTTGCAACTTTCCCTCGTACCTAATTCGAGCGAGCATATCCATGACTAAAGTCACGTTTTTTTAGTACGCGTCTACGAGAAAAACATTGTAATTCCTGAAAACAAGTTGAATCAGGAACTAATAAGACAGTTATAAGAATAGGTAGAAAATAAGAACAAATTTGGTGCAAATTTTTTTTTATGTTCAAGAATACTATAAAAACTAAGTAAAATGATAAACCTCGTATAACTTAAATTAACAATTACAGTTCATTCTGTCCATTTCGAGGCAAAATTATTGCAAAATCCGACTTGACAACCTCCTCGTGGTACATTGGGTTACTCTAATATCAGCGGTAATTGTCGTTATTCTTTATTTGAGAGATAATTTCACAGATTTCTAACAAATATTATGCTAATCACTGTTAAACAAGTTACATTATGTGTCAAAAAAAAATATATTTGAGAGTGAATTAATTTTTCACTGTTTTTGACCCTATTGTGGGCTCTACCGCCTCCAAATGGGCATTTGGAGTTTCGTGGCCTTGAAGACTTTTGATCAGTAATAAAAAAGGGACAACATATTTCACCGAAAGACCAATTTACATAAGGTGTGTGTGTCCTTTGTTCTTATATTCTACACAATTTTTAATAACGGCCTTATTAGTTCCTGATTCAGTAATTATAATGTTTTACTTGTAGAAGCGTCCTAAAAATACATGACTTTTGTGATGAATGTTTTTGCTCGAATTATGGTACGAAGGAAAGTTGCAAACTTGTCAGGAATCGCTTTTTCAACTTAATGACTGAAACTTTATATTTGGGCTAATATTTTAGAGAGAAATCACTTTTCTTTAAAACATTTTCCCCTAGGGTTGAAAATAAGGGTACTTTACTCTTGGGCCGATTTGCAGTTTTTGTCTCCCCCTCGTATATACAGGGTGTTCTACCTAAGAGGAATTATTCTGTAACTCTATGGTCTTCTTGACGCTGTTACATATCTACTTTAAAAATGAATCAGATTTTTCCGGAAAACTGTTATAGATAAGTATGGACAACCTTATATCAGTGGAAAGGGCATTCACCCATGACAATTAATATGAAAAAAAAAGTTTTTCAACACGTAAGATTATTAAATGTAGGTCTCAATATTCCGAGTCTGAATAACGTACGAGTTTTGCTCACATATGACAAGATAGAGTAATTATGCCAAAGCGAACTGTGAAAATTACAGGTTTCTAACTCTTACGGTTTAGATGCTATCTAGCCTCATTTAGAGAGCTGAAATTGTGATTTTTTTTCAAAAACAACTGATTATCTCGAAAACGGTACGTTTACAACACTATGTACATTTAATAAACTCTACCTAATATTAACTACGGAATTTAAAAATGCAATAATATACAGGGTGTTCCATTTAAAATAACTACTTTATGTAGCGCCAACGCGAAACGGAACACCGTGTAAAACTAAAAATGTTTCCTCTACATGGCCCACATCATTCCAGGCAACTTTTATTAAATCCATGTTTTTATAAATTTTATTGCAGAGTTACAGAAGAATCCCTCTTAGGTGGAACACCCTGTATATAACAAACGTTATATGAAATTCGATAGGCGCTATTTTGATTTGACGACATGCAGACAGCTGACAATCGAAGGAATTTCTTAAATTTATACATAAAGGTCTTTCCATATGGTGTAAAATTTTTGGATAGCGCTGTAAGATATTTATACTGAATATGTTTTGTGTCTAACTATATAAATATTTACCTAAAAATTGAAACAAACGTGTCGGCCAGTAGCGGAATATTTTATTCAAAAGATTAATCATTTACGATTTTAAACAGATTTTAATCGTGAAAATTGAAAAATTTGAAGGTGTAGCTAGATGCTAGAGGAATAACGTAAAATAAATCATATAAGTACACTAAAAGATATCTATTTGTTTTTAATAAATTTGATTTATTAAGTTTGGAAAAATATACCTACATATAGAAAATATAAACGGCACGAAACTTTTACTTTCGTTTGAATTTATTACTACTTACATCTTGATTCGCTTCAGTAGACTCGCATGCATTTTAAACAGGTAACACCGTAATACACTTCTAATATATGATAATACTACAAAAAGAAAAAACACTATAGCGGTAGACAAGTTTCCACAAGCATGTGTAGTCTGCTTTTTCATCTATTTATTCCTGTCTCAATAAGGGCAAATGTAGGTCAATATTTTCTGTCGGTCAATGGGACATGAAAAAACTAGACCGTCTGCAGCAAATCGTGTTTATAACAAGGTGCACGTAATCTTTTTCTTATTATAGCATGTGGCCAGGTTCTTGTAATGAATTTTGTTATTACTATTTAACTTTTTGAAGCTTCGGTTCTGTCAAAGGACAGGTTTGCTTCTCCTGATGCCTTCTGTTCATTTTAATTAGTGTTTGCGTATGCCAGGTATTTGCGATTGGCAAGTATGTAATTAACTATTCACATAAATCGACTTGTTTTAAAATATAGAGATATCAATATAAATCACTTATTCTTGTGTAATATAACTGAAGATTCTTGTTTCTAATAATGATGAAGGTTTCTATTATTACACTTATTATAAACACACTGGATACGCCTTACATAATATCTCAGTTACTATTAAAAATTCAGTTCCAAATTTTTGAAGTGGCGTGTTTTCTTGCATTTTGTATCTCACCTAGAGCTGTACTTGTTTTTTTTAGAAAAATATTAAATATGATAATATTTATAAATTTTCCTAAATTGGCAGAATTAAATGAACATCGTAAAAGTATTAAAATAAACTGATCCTGAATAGAACAATTTCTTACGATTAAGGTAAAAATAATAAGTAAATTAATTTAGCTAGACTAAAATTAGACTTTCTACCAAATGTTATTATTAAAAATACATTAAATAGATTGATAAAAATTAAACATAGAATGTTAGGCAGACAAAAATGAAAACGTAAGATTAATCAAAAATATAAATAACGACGATGATGACGACGACGGCGAGGAGGACGACGACCACAATGATGATGACGATGACAACGATGACAACGATGACAACGATGACGAGGATGACGATGACAGTGACCATGACGATGCCGATGCCGATGCCGATGTTGATGGTGGTGGTAATGGGGATAGGGATGGGGATGGTGGTGGCGGTGATGTTCGCTGTGGCGCTGGTTGTGGCGGTAATAGTGACAGCGGCGGTCGCGTTGTCGGTGGAGATGGTCATGATGGTGGTCGTGTTGATGGTGAAGATAATGCTGATGATGATGATGATGATAATGATGATGATAAAGGTGATGACGATGCCGACAGTGATGGTGATGGGGATAACCATGGGGACAGCATTGATGATGGTTGCAGTGGCGGTAGGGTTGCGGTTGCGGTGGAGGTATCGCTGGAGGTAGTGGCGGTAGTGATGGTGATGGTGATAATGATGATGATGACGATGATGATGATGATGATGCTGACGATGATTTCTTTATATCAAATTTTTTACATACTAACATAGCCACACAAAAAAAAGTTGTCTGTACTTTTCAGGCGACATATGTTATCCGTAGTATTTTTGACTCCTGATCACGAATCCAGTGTCAGAATTCAGCTATCATATCACAGGAACTTCCTAACCTCAAAAAACAGGTCAAAAATAGCAAAAATTCACGAAAAAGTGCTAGGAAAAATACAAACATTTTTTTTTCTATATTCAAATGTTCATTTATATGGTCAAGATTCCGCCGCACGTGAATCCGCGGTCAGAATTGATGGTTCTTTTTGTAATCTAAAAAAACGGGTCAATTAAGGTCAGATATCACGAATTTTCAAAAAATAACAGATTTACGCCAAATTTGGTATACGGGGGTTTTCGGGGTCACTGATCACGAATCCGAGATCAGATTTACAAAATTCGTACCTATGTACTTTAAAAAGGTTAAAACATGGTTGGGTAGGTACTCAGGTTATAAAGTAAAAAAGCGACCCCAAATACCCCCGTATACCAAATTTGACGCGAATGTGTTATTTTTTGAAAATTTGGTCGGCCGTCTTGGATCTACCATCTTGAATTTTGCAAAATTTACCTCGGATCCGTGTTCAGCGACCCCTAAAACTCCCGTATACCAAATTTGGGGCGAATGTTATTTTTTGAAATTTTGTTCGGCCACCTTGGATCTGCCGTCTTAAATTTTGCAAAATTGACCTCGGATCCGTGATCAGCGACCCCGAAAACCCCCGTATATCAAATTTTGCGCATATGGGTTATTTTTTGAAAATTTGATCGGTCATCTTGGATCCGTCATCTTGAATTTTGCACAATTGACCTCGGATCCGTGATCAGCGACCCCGAAAACCCCCGTATACCAAATTTGGCGTAAATCTGTTATTTTTTGAAAATTCGTGATACCTGACCTTAATTGACCCGTTTTTGTAGATTACAAAAAGAACCATCAATTCTGACCACGGATTCACGTGCGGCGAGATCTTGACTATATAAATGAACATTTGAATATAGAAAAAAAAATGTTTGTATTTTTCCTAACACTTTTTCGTGAATTTTTGCTATTTTTGACCTGTTATTTGAGGTTAGGAAGCTGTGATGTGATAGCTCAATTCTGACACCGGATTCGTGATCAGGAGGCAAAAATACTACGGATAACATTATATCTAAAGTTAGTTTTATAGTTCAATCGAAAAAAATGTTATTATTTATATTTACTTCAATAAAGTTTTTCCAATACATATATATAATTTTTATGTATGGGTTAATGTCGAAATAAAGGGTTGATATTTCGAAATAAATATTTTCTAAATTAGGCAAAAATATTTCATAAAATACTGGTCTTTTTGGCGCAACGGTTTATATAAATATTTGTTAAATTTTGTCTTAAGTAGACAAATATCTGTATAAACATGAAAATAAAACTATACCACAAATAAATAACTTCACAATATTCCGGAAACAGTAATTATGTAATTATTTCTTTTAATTTCTTCAACATTCATTGTAATAGCCCTCATACATATCAGCCGCATTGTTTGTTTCCAATTGGAAACATTTATAAACGTAATTGTACCAACATATAGGTAAGTACTACTGACTGACGGTAATTTGTTTTCTTGTTTTTTTACAAACTTTTCCTAAAAAAGTCAATTCTGAGATTTGTGAACACAATAGAAATGAGTTAACGTTTTTATCTTTCAGCTGAATATTCTTAGTTAGTTAATAATTATTCGCGTAGGAATACACGGTGTAAACGATTCCTAACGCTACTGTCTAGCTAAAGGGCACCTCGCTTCTACAGTGCATTTTTGTTTCGTTTTTACTGAGCATTCTACAGAGAGCCTGTGGATTTGGTTTATTATATTTGGTATATAAAAAAAAATATTAAAAATGTCTTATGATTTTAAAAGAAGATGATGATGAATTATGTTATTACTTTAAACAATAGATGAAAGATGTATTGGATAGATTGAAATAAATGCATTATTTAAAAAGAGAAAAGTTGAAAGCAGCATGAGACAAAAAAGTGAACAATGCTTTTTACTCATAAGCAAAAGTAAGATTTTTTTCTTATAGCTTATTTCCAAGGGATCACAATGCTTCATTCGATGCGTCTTTTAACTGATAAGACTTGCAGGGGTGGGGTTGAGATGCAGTTCAAGTCGCAATAAACACGCACTCACGCAATTGTTTTTTTTTCAGCACATGCCGCTTATATTTAAGTTATGATGTAAAGTGTGATTTATCACAAATTGAATGTCATCAGTGATGGTTCTCGAAGTTTTAATTTGAAATTGTTGAAGAATTTTTATGTTAGATACAAAAAACTGTGGATTACCCACTTACCGATATAGTTTATTACTTATAATGGTTTCCAACAATATTTAAAATCATATTAATTAAAAATTAATAAAAAATAAATCAGTCAGAAATTTTAAACACGTCGCAGTGATGATACATTAATGGAAATTAAAATGTGCAACAGAAGAGTTATTAGTATTTATATTGCCAAAAGTTGACGATTGGCGAATAAGATTATTGAAAATGATGATTTATACGGAATTTCAAAATAAAACTTACTCCTACAATGAATTTGATACATTTAAAATCAAAAATAAGGAAAAGGAATACGATCCTCACCTTAAAGTTAAGTCTTTATATACAGGGTGGCCAAGTGAAAATGAAACAGAGCCATTTTCAGGAACTGCGTCAAGATTGCAGAAAAACACTCAGACCCGTCGATTTTAGATTAAAGGGGGGCATTCTTTGCTGGTATTTTTGCCTCCGCCACTTTCACCCCCAAGCAAGGGTAAGCATCACCCCAAAATATTTAAATGTCATTGGGGTTAAGTAATATTTCTTTTGAAAGCCTTTACAATTCTCTTTACAACAGACTTAAATATTATAATTCCGCCTAATACTTATTAAGAATTTTGATTTTAAAGTTGAAACTTATGTACAAACAATTAGTAACGGTAAAAATGTCAGTCATTCGAGTTAAGTACGCCAATGGTATAAATTTAGTATTTCTAGCGTTACATTGTTTTTTTGGCGATTTGTTATCACTTTCGTAAAAAAATACACAATTGTAAAAAACAGAAATGAATGCTATACACACACAATGAACGTAAAATTAGTGGATTCCAAATTATTTTCTAGTATTATTTGGAAGCGTTGGTTGGTAGTTTATTTAATTGTGTTTTTGAAAATTAAACACTATGGTTTATTCCATTGCGGAAAGGGTAGATATCATTTCGCTTTACTTTATGAACAATAAATGTGCGAATAGAACAGCTCAGCTATTTAATGAACAACATCAAGATCGACATGTCAGGAGGAAGTATGTTCTAGAGTTAGTAAAAAAATTTCAAGAGACAGGGAACGTAGCCAATAAAAAACGAGAAATTGAAAAACCTATAGTTAATGAAGCTAGTGAAGTTGCAGTTTTGGGACAAGTTCATCTTGATCCTACATTAAGTACGAGGCAGCTGGCATCTGTGTCTGGGATCAATCGAACTAGCATACAAACCATTTTGAAGAAGAATAAATTCCATCCATACAAAATACATTTAGTCCAGGAACTTCATGAGGATGATTATGACCGCCGTTTGCAATTTTGCGAAATAATGAGTGAGCGAGCAGGGAACGATCCACAGTTCCTTTTTAACATCTGTTTTTCTGATGAATGCAGTTTTTTCTTGAACGGGACGGTAAATCGTCACAATTGCCGCTATTGGTTCGATTCAAACCCAAGAGTTTTTCACGAGGTGCATACACAGCAACCGGAAAATTAAATGTATGGGCTGGAATTTTCAGTGACCAGCTGGTGGGCCCTTTTTTTCTACCTGGTAATTTGACTAGCCAAATATATTTGCAATTACTGGAAAACGCTATTGACTCTGTCTTGACTGATATTATTGAAAATGTTCCAGAGTATGATGAAGATCATTTGATTTTTCAACAGGACGGTGCTCCTCCGCATTATGCGTTAATTGTCCTTCAATATTTGGACCAACGTTTTTTGCGGGATTGATTGATTTCTTTTGTGGAGATACTAAAAAGTAAAATCTATAAAACACAGCCAGCGTCGCTGGAAGATTTGCTTCAAAGAATCGTCGACGAATGCCGTCGAATCACTCCGGAAATGCTTCGGAATGTGCGCGAACGTTTCGTACAAAACTTTATTCTTGTATGGAAGCGGGTGGTCATCAGTTTGAACATTTAAGCAACTAAACATAATTTAAATTTGAAAATGTAAATTTTTTTCAAAGTATTGGGTGGAATTATAAAATTTAAAGTCTGTTGTAAAAAGAATTGTAATAGCTTTCAAGAGAAATATTACTCAACCCCCAATGCCATTTAAATATTTTGAGTTGATGCTTACCCTTGCTTGGGGGTGAAAGTGGCGGAGTCAAAAATACCAACAAAGAATGTCCCCCTTTAATCTAAAATCGACGGGTCTGAGCGTTTTTGTACAATCTTGACGCAGTTCCTGAAAATGGCTTTGTTTCGTTTTCATTTGGTAACCATGTATATTTCGTTGCAATCAATTAAACTGTCAGTTATTTTGCGGAGCAGAAAGATTTAAATATGTTTATCTCAAAAACAATCGTTGCAATTGGGTAATCTTTTTGATTTCTCAATATAGGATAATGTAATATACAGGGAACTGCGTCCATCGATATCTAAGAAAGTACTGCTCCGAAAAACTTGAAAATTTGGCAACATGGCACTGTAGCTGGAGCGAACACAATTAAAATATCTAGAACTCTCCAGCACTTCCGGTTATATCGGAAGTCGACACCAACTTTATTTTAAATGGGACACCCTATATATTATTGCATTTTCGTATTCTACGTGAAATTTGAGGGTCACTTTATCAAATATTCCCTATACCTAGGAGTTATAGATTTTGAGATATTAATTAAAAAAAAAAAATTGACAGATGCAAAGGTCCGCGGAGATGCTGGTAACTCTCTTCAGGCGCATGATATCAAGCGGATTTTTGGTACATATAAAGGGCATATGTAACGCTAAATTACGGTATGCCTTTTAGAGATATGCAATTTTCTATTTTTTGGTCAATTTTTCTCGTATCAGATCTGTTGACAAATTGGCCATGACCAGAAACACTCCTAAAACAATTGAAATAACATGACATTTGTCAAGTTAGTTGTCAAATTATTGTTGTGTCGGAATATAGTTTTGCCGAAAACTTAAATATTAATTATTTTAATTTGTTTGTTATTTATGGAAAATGTGACAAAGTAATTTCAAGAACATGTAGAGAATCTGCTGCTTTTTCCATAAATAATAAACAAATTAAAATAATCCTCATAAGTATAATTTAAGCAATACCCAGGGATTTTTATTTAAATTTTCAATAAAAACTATTACAGACATAACAATAATTTGACAACTAACTTGACAGATGCCAAATTATTTTAATTGTTTTGGAATGTTTCTGGAATGCCAATTTGACAACAGGTCTGATACGAGAAAAACTGCCCAAGAAATAGAAAATTGCAAATATCTCTAAAAGTAGTAACGGCAACCCTAATAATGCTTACATGGCTTGAAAGAAAATTTCATTCTGCATACGACAGAGTAAAAAATATAGGGTGTTCCATTTAAATTAACAAAGTTATAGCTGTTTGAAGTTATAAAAATGTAACAGCAAAAATGAAACACCTAGTATTAAATGTTTTAATTTGTTAGTATAACTCAATTTAGCATTACCTATGCCCTTTACAGGTACATAAAATCTGATTGATATCATGCTCCTGAAAAGAGTTACTAGCATCTCCGCGAACCCTTGCATCTGTCAAATTTTTTCTTTAAAAATTAATATCTCAAAATCTATAACTCCTAGGTATAGGAAATATTTAATAAAGTGACCCTCAAATTTCACATAGAATCCGAAATCCAATAATATATAGGGTATTCCATTTAAATTAACGAAGTTGGTGTCGACTTCCGGTATAACCGGAAGTGTCTGAGACTTCTAAATATTTTAATTGTGCTCGCCCTAGGGACGTTGCCATGTTGACAAATTTTCAAATTTTTCGGAGCTGTACTTTCCTAGATATCGATCGACGCAGTTCCCGGTGGGACGCCCTGTATATTAACATAACAAATTAATCAATAGTAAAAACTTTTTTGTATTATAACAAGAAAAAAATACTACACATATTTTATTGTCCGCTACCTAGAGATTGGTTCTATAGTTGTGTACCTCTGTCATGTCAGGCTTGAAAGTCACCAAAGACGGTTAAGTTACTAATTCAGATTTTCTGCCAATTAACCATTAGAGTTCGGAGGATTTTGAACCAAGTTACTTGTTTCCAAATTAGTCTTCGGTCAACGTGCAATCCATTCATCTGCAAAGATAGCTATAAACTTGTCAGTAGTGAATATTTGAAATAATATAGGACACAGAACACCACTTTAAGGAACTCCTGGGTGTAATATAGGGTTGCTATTTATTTTCTCTGTATATTTAACTATGTATGATAACAGTATTGACAGTATAGCATGCATAATTTTGATTTTGGTTTAAGTAAAACATGGGTCCTATACTTTATCGAAGGCTTGTACAATATCCAAAAAAGCAGCTGAACATTACTTTTTACATATGTTATTTAACAATATTTAATTTGCCTAGCCGGGGGTTCAGTCTATTTAGGAATAACTTTCAAATAAATTTTGACAAGACAGGTAGAAGTGTGAAGAGACCTCTATGATTCCAGGTTTTGAAATCATCATGATTTGTCCTACCTCTATGACGGATAGTGTACAACCGGTTCTAATTATTGCATTACAAATGTGTGTTAAAACAACTAAGGCTTTTTGATGTAATTGTTTTATGATTTACTTACTTGTAATGCCAATTTCCGAACGTTTCTTAGAATTAAGGTTTCTCCGAATCATATCCCTTTACATTTTTTTATAGGTTTAATATGAGGAGCTTTTTAATGTAAGGTATCTGCAGCCAATATGGCCAAATATGCAATATGGCCAGGTCGCTATATATAAGAATCTACTTCGTATTTCAAATAGATGACACTATGGGTTTGTAGAGAATATTTAGTATGTGCGCAATCGCCCATAGTAAAACAAACTTGTTGATTGTGGAAAACGTCTTATAATATTATAGCGTTATTCTATTCATTGCAAAACTATAAATCAAGTGTGTACTTTTTAATTGAAATAGAGGCGATGATAGGGTGAATATATTGTGAAAATTCAATGCAACGAAAATATATGATTAGTTTGTGCAACATCATAAATTAGTGATATCATTGGTAAGGTTTCCTAATTGTTGAGCAATATTTCTAATTTAAATGGGGACTAATAAGGCCATGGCCATATTGCTCTGCCTGTGAATTTGCTTATGTAAAATCATTTTCAACAGTAATTTACTAATTACGGTTCTTATTTTTAGGAGCAAAGAATACTCCGCATCCGGTCCAGTGGTCTTAGAGGTCAATGGACTTAGGAAACTATAACTAAGGCTGTTCAATAACTATAACTAAGGCTGACAATGCGAATGTCAGTAAATAGGGCCAACCTATGAGTGCTCAGAAGTGTGTCTATAGATATACTAAGGTGAATAACATATCCGTTTAGAGAATAAAAGGAAATGGCTGGGTGTTATTGGCTTAAAATCATGGAAAGGAATCCTCAAATTCGAGGTAGAAAAGCACAAAATTTGAACCCTGCAAGGGCTCAAATACTAAACAGATTCATGGGCATCATCGAAAACCTGAAAGTGTTTACAATGTCTAAGAGAAAGTTTGCAGGCTATGACTGAACCATCAACAAAAAATACTGGCGCACAGTATTGCAAATGAACATGGTGAAAACGTATCAATCGTAGCTTGTGGGATGGTATTGGATCGGCAATACCTCCCATGGTTTTATTCAAGGGAAAGCGCACAAAACCAGAATGGGGAGACTCAATGCCTCCAGGTACTTCACATGACCGAAAAAGGTAGCATGACTCAATCAGCGTGTTCACAATGGATAGAACACTTTTCAAGTCTTAAGGCACCTGGCTCGTGCCATCTTATTTTTGAAGGGGGCCAAATGTCATAGTATTTTGAAAACAGCTGAACGATTTGATATAGCGTTATATTGTTTGCCCAGTAATACCACTCAAAAACTGTAGCCTATAGACAAAGTTGTTTTCAGAGCGTTTGAGTATTACTGGAATGACGAAGTGGTAAAATATATTTTTAAATATCCAGGAGAGCGTTCAGTGGGCAAGATGCGTTTCGGAGAAATTTTTTCAGCCATCTGGGATAAAACTATGACGTCATTAAATATAAAAGTAGGTTTTAGAGCTATAGGAATTTATCCGTTTAATAGTGAAACAATTCCAGAAATTGCATTTGCTCCGAGTAGCGCCACAGATCAAGAACAAGAACCGGGGCAACAGCGTGAAAATTTAAACAATTCAATCTCTCAGGAATCTGGTCCATCTACCTCTAGATTACAAACGAAGCAGCAAATCACATTTATTACCCACGGCAGACATTAGTAGCAGCTATAGCGTACACGATGAGTCAGTGATCAAAACTTCGAATTAGAATAGTAAACTCCAAAGCAAGTAGTAACCAAAACTAAGACACTTAGGAAACCTCCTGTTAACTTTAAAGCCCAACTTGTGACCAAGGATCTTCTTCAAACCGAAATAGTAAGAAGGATACGTCCATTTCAAATGTTGCCAAAGAACGGCTACATCTAGAACAGCTGTACCAAAAACAAAAATTTTGAAAAAAATGTGGTACCTATAAAAATTATGTCAGAAGGATAGGCAAATCGATATGCGGCTTTGCAAAAAATGTAACGTCCATGAAGTCCCTGGGTCTGACGAAGAAAGATAAAATAAAAATATTTTATGCTCCGATTGTGAATAAAGTTGAAATTAATAAAGGTGTTTTGCATATTCCACTTTACTTATATTTCAATTGTTCACTAATAACATTTATTTGTTAATCTATATCGCTATCATTTTGCTTGCCCGTATTGCCAATTGCAACTTTTTTAAAAATGTCGCTAACATTTTTAAACTCGACATTATATTTGTTTTTAAGTTATCATTTTGTGTCACAATGTGCAGTTGACGTAATTGACTCGGATTAAAAAAATTGCTATTGTGCTTTTTAAAAAAATTAAATGTCATGACATGGCCATATTGGCCGCAGATACTTTAATACGGATGGATTACCTTTTGTCTATAATATTTCTGTTAATACAAATAGAATAGAGTTATCATCAGCTTCTAGTAAATATTTAGTGTCATCTCTAGTCAAAACTGATTGATTCTTGGATCGAAAGCCCTCAGACGTTAAAAATGTAAGTAAAAGCACGTACTTACTAATATTTGTGTTGTATTTGTATTTTATTGATATCATCAAACATAAAATAATAAGCTCAAAGTGACGAGAGCTTTAGAAATAATTCTTTCTATACAGTGTGTTCCCATACCCCAACGGCACTTTTGTAAAATTTTTTATTATTGATTTTTCGAGAAAAAGTTATTCTTGATAAAAAGTTTTGCTTATCTTAGAAAGCCATGGGCAGTAATCAAATATGTATTAAAATGTACAGGGCGTGCAAAAGATTTCAAAATGAGAAATTTTCCCTAAGCAAAGTGCCTTTAATTTTTGTTTTCGTTAAAAACTGTATGTAACAAAGTTATTCGAGAACTCAAGAAATGTTTAAACGTGGGCTTTAGTCAAACAGGAAGAATAATCACATTTTGCAAATAAGAAGACGCGACTTTTAACACTTAAAGCAGAAATTGTAAAAAATAAGTAAATTTTTATATTAAATTTAATTTAACATAAAAATAGCTTGGTAGAACAATTTCCGGGTTAGTTGCCACGTCGTCGGTTTAGCTTTCTTGACGTTTCGAGAGACATATCGCTGTCTTGCTCAGAAGTAACTCTGAAAGTAATAACAAATTAGAATTGGAATTAGCAACAACAACGAAATAAGTCCTATTGAACTTGTAAACCTCCAGATGATACACATTTTTCTAATCTTTTTCTAAGTTCCTTGTACACAGACGAGATCAGTTCTTCTTTTAAGATGTCAATAGCTTCTTAAACTTTTTGCTTAAGTAAATCAATGTTATCCTCAAAATCGTTTGAACCCTTTTTCCTATAATCCGATCCACTTGTTCGGGAAGTTAACGTCAAGCCAGTTTCTCACTAGAAATATAGAATGTGCAGGGCATCCTTCTTGTTGAAATATTAGTTTTCTTCTGAACTCTAAATTTTCGCTATCTAGTTCTACCAAAACAAAATTATTGAGAATTTCCAAATACGAAATTTGATTAAGATTTTCTTCCAAAAAGTAAGGATCAGTTATTATGATACATTATGCGACACCAGACATTTAAAGAATATCTTTAGCACAGTATCTACAATTTTGAGAGGAAACTATGCTATTGGATGTGAATCTTGATTCGTCAGTAAATAAAATATTGTGTTGAAAGAATCTGTTTTCAATCAGTTTCTCTTTAAACAATAGTAAAAACGACGACCATCATCTCCGTCAAGCAATTCATGGATAAATTTTGTTGTATACTAAAATTCTCTGAATATGAGATCTGCTAATATCTATGTTTTCTGACCTTTTCCTGAGTGACATCTTTGTATTGTCTTGTACAGAGTCCATAACTATAAGCAGCATCATTACCATTGTATTCTTATTTTATCTTTTTAATATTCTGCTCTACATTTGGATACTTTTCATAAAAAGTTTGTATTCCATAACATTGCACAAGATAAATTCGTTGATGAAGTGTTAGCAGTATTAATAAAAATTATTCGATGGGAATAAAAATAAATATGTTGACTTTGACATTGATAAGGAAATATCCATGGTAATTGTATAGTATGTAAGATAGTTAAATATTGTGGCGTCTTTTTATTTGCAAAATGTGATTATTCTTCTTTTTTGACTAAACCCATATTTAAGCATTTCTTGAATTCTCGAATAATTTTGTTAAATACAGTTTTTTACGTAAACAAAAATTAAAGGCATTTGCGCAGGGAAAATTTCATATTTTTTGGCCGTCCTGTATGTTTTATTACATTTCATTACTGCCCATGGCTTCCCAAGATAAGCAAAAACTTTTATCAAGAATAACTTTATCTCGAAAAGTCAACAGTAAAAAGGTTTGCATTCCATCCTGGGAGACACTGTATTTTAATAATGACGTCAGCAAAATTTGACAAATGTAAAATTAATAATAGGCAAACCGTTACGTAACAAAACAGTGACTTTGTTAATTTATGGATAAAAATAATGATTTGCTTCTTGAATTTTACAGTAAATATTATTGCATTAATTAAATTAAAACATATTTTATCAACGAAGGTAAATTATTGAACGATACACGTTTGATTACGGCTCAGCGAGACTCCTTTCTGCAGAACTCATCTCACCGCCTCGTTCTTCGCAATCTAACTTGTTTCGTTAAACATCCCATAATCAAGATTGTGTCGATAATATCTATAATAATTAAGGAATTAATATTAATAACATAACAAATAAAATTGACATGACTTCGTTTATTTTTATTAAATTAATAATCAATATCAAGCTATTTGACTTAATAAGTTCATATACTTCATTTAATTTAGAATAAAAATTCTAGGCATCCTAATCCTGAAACAATTCCCTTACGACAGAAGCCTCATCTTTAGTTGGGCGAGTTTATTTAACCGAATTACTCTGCGAATTGTGGCTATTGCCTAAATTCCCAGGACGTCCTGGCCACCAAAGATAGCGAGAACCTTCTGAACACGCTCGACCATCTATTGTCACCGAACCAATCCCTTGCACGCGACTCTCTAAACGCCCTTAACGCCCTTACTAACACCTACTTGTCATCCTCTTGTCATGTTTTACACTTGAATGCATGTTTTATACCCTAATGTGATTGACTTTGACTCTTCCGGGGTTAACATTGGATTATGTAAATGAGTCTCAACTGTAACATATACCTATTGCTGTCGTATTGCAAATCTTACAATTATACGATTGCGTTTGTTGTATATACATATGGAGACCTCAGGACATATAAATATACAGGCTGATTGGAAAAGTTGGTACAAAATTTATGGAGGTTAAAATAGAACCGAAAGTAGTAAAAAAGTTCCTGTAAATATTGGTCCTCCGGAGCACCGTTACTGAGGTACGGCCCTCCAAAGGAGTCTTATCATTTGGGTATTTTTTAAAATAACTTTCTTTCTGATTTGGGTTTTTAACTAGCATAAGTTTCATCAAAATCGGTTATAAATAAGGATAGTTTTCTAACTACCCGTAACAGAAATTTTTCGAATTTTTTTTATTCCTTTGAATTATGAAGAATGATTTCTGTGTAGTTTAGTCAGAAATAATTATTGTTTAAATCACGTATGGCTCAGAACAGTAACTTTTTTTTAACATTTTCACATAGGCACCTTTAATGGTGAGTTTCGTTGTAATGATACTAATGATTGTCGCTTTGCGTACTATCATTTAAGTTCTTACGTTTCTTAGTTGTGACCTTTGTGCTTGACTTTGCACTTCATTCGATTTTTTTACAACTATGAACCATCATGCTTTTACTAACCGTGAATATGCCGATAGGTATGCATTTTATTTAAGGTTTCTGTAATGGAAATAGTCTGGCGTCTCAAAAAGAGTATAGGCAATGTTTCGCTGATAGAAGGCAACCTTCTGCAAAATTGTTTGGAAAAATTCATGCAAGAACGATGGAATCAGGAGCCCTAACTCCAAGATATCGTGAATTTGGCCGTCCAAGGAGGCGTAGGCATGATTTAGACGAAGTAACATGATGGTCCATGGTTGTAAAAAAATCTAGTGAAATGCAAAGTTAAGCACAAAGATCTCAACTTAGAGATAAAGAAACGTAAGAATTTAAACCATAGCACGCGAAAGTGACAATCATTAGTATCATTTTTAGTTTTTTGCTTATAAAATCTAAACTAACGAATGAATCTGAATGCTATACATAGACAATTTGTAGAGAATCGAAATACGAATAAGACAAGAGGTCGTTCGATTCGATCGGATAATTAGAAACGAAAAAAACCCAGAAAAATAGGAACATTTAGCGTTTTTTTTTTTTAAATTCATTACTCCACCATTTTTTAAGTTCTGACCCTGTGCACAAAAGTAGTGAAATATTTGTACTTTAAGTATGCACAAAGCAGGTGCTGTCGGACCATTAGTTTTGGCACAATTGCAATTTGAATTTTTTGGTGCACCATTTTACAAAACTTCTGGATGCGTTGTAGGTGGTCTGATTTTAATTTTTCAGCCGGAATTTAGAAGTAGAAGCATAATACTACAAAACGTATATTCTAATTTTCCGGTAAAATGATAATATGAAATAGGTGAAAATAGGGCCGAGAGCCCGTACGCGGTCGAGTAGTGGGGGAAGATCGGGAGATGAGGGGAATAGGTATATAATTTATCATATTTTATCAACAACTAGAAGCAGCTGCTTTTAACACCACTTAAGCATGCACAGTGACAGAGTGGTAAGAATACACGGAATCACAATGATGTGAAACCTGTGGACAATCCTTGTTTTGTTCCTTCATTTTTTGACATTTAAACGAAATCTTGACATCAAACATGAATTTGAAAGTTTTCTTACAAATTCTGTTCCAAACAATGCATATTTAGGTGACGTTGTATACCGTTAAGGACATTTTATTACATTTTTAAAGTTGTTCATGAACGAATTTACAATAAAAATTATATTATACCTAACAATATTCAAAATACAGGGTGTTCTGAAAGTCCCTCAGGAAACTCCTGGAGGAGATTCTAGGGATTAAAATAATAGTATATACAGATTTTTTTTCGAATTGTCAATTGTTTGCAGGTTACAGCTTGTCAAAGTTCAATTTTTTTATTTTTTGTATTTAAAGTAGATGACTCTCTTTTGGACCAGTCAGAGAAAAGATTCGTTATGCGTCGCTAGAGGGCACTTTATCTAGAAATTTAAACATTATTGAA
This sequence comes from Anoplophora glabripennis, assembly GCF_000390285.2. Lineage (NCBI taxonomy): Eukaryota > Metazoa > Arthropoda > Insecta > Coleoptera > Cerambycidae > Anoplophora > Anoplophora glabripennis. The sequence goes on along the minus strand of NW_019416956.1, from coordinate 87,681 downwards.
AAGAGAAACAACATCAGAGAAAATTATGTTCTCTTTATTTAAGCCGATAAATGTAACCGTTTAGCATTAAATCCCTATTAAAGTGTTATTAAACATCAAAGTTTTGATAATACTTTCTGCAATTAACCAAGTTACCATGCTGTAATATCTTCTCTTGTAAAACCAGCTTCGTTAGTAAATAAAATATTATTAGTAAATTCATTATCCTCATCTTATTTTTCCACAATACTATTACAGAGCCGAAAAAAAAATGGTGAAAAATCAAACTCATACCTGCTTTAAACAATTTTTGCTACAGTTCGTAACACCAAAATTACTAATAACATTTATTTGAAGCATGGCAACTTGATTTTTCTGATTTGTTTATTTTTTCAAAAATGCTTAAATTTCTGTGATGTCTTGCAAGAGAAAAAAGTTATGAACAAAACAAGTTTCGAGTTCTATGTAAAGTGCCATCTAGCGGCGCATAATGAAACTTTTCTCAGACTGGTTCAATAGAGATTCATCTACATAGTTGGTGTGCCAAATGAAAGACTATTCGAACTTGAATTAAATAAGTTATTTAAATAGAAAAGTATAAAAAATTGACAAGCTGTAACTTGCAAACAATAATCAATTCGAAAAAAAAAATTCATTACATATTGTTATTATTTTAATCCGTAAAATCACCTCCCGGAGTTTCCTGATGGACTTTCAGAACAACCTGTATATCCACTGCCCCTCCTCTCCCAATCTTCCCCCATTACTCGACAGCGTACGCGCGCTCGGCTGTACGCTGTCGAGCGTGTTTGAAAGAATTTTTCCCCTATTTCGCATCATTTTATCGGAAAATTAGAATATACCATATGTAGTATTATACTTCTACTTTTAAAATCCGGCTGAAAAATTAAAATCGGACCACCTCCAACGCATTCAAAAGTTTTGCAAAATAGTGCGCCAAAAAATTCAAACTGCAATTGTACCAAAACTAATGGTCCGATAGCGCCTGCTTTGTCCACACTTAAGTACCTAAAATTAACTACTTTTTAGCACAGGGTCAGCTCTATAACTTAAAAAATGGCAGAGTAATGAATTTTTTAAACAACGCTAAATTTTCCGATTTTCTCGGGTTTTTTTCGTTTCTAATTATGCGATAGACCTCTCGTTTTATTCGTATTTCGATTCTCTATATTCTCTTTATAGCATTCAGACTGCTTTATTAGTTTAGGTTTTATAAGCAAAAAACTAAAAAAATGAATTTTTTGCATAAAAATGTTTATAAAAAATTAAATAATGGTAAATTGGAGTAGGAAACATATAAGCATACATCTACAGACTGCCTTTTATATGATGGCATAGTCCGTTTGCTACTACTATTTTTGTCACAAAATTACTGATTTAATGCTCTATTGATTGGCCTAATTTTGGTGTTTTTTCAAACTAATAGTATTAAATGTAATATACTTTAAAATTAGTGAAATAAGTTACTACTAAAATTTCAAATGAAAACTATATTAAATTAAAAATGGCAAAAAAATAAAAAATTTTAGATTTAGATATTATATTTCATAATTTTTCAAATTTCCTGAATACAAGTTAATTAGAAGTGTCAGCGTTCATAGCAGGAAGTAATGAGAAATCTCGTAAAAAATCAAGTCATCTAAATCTTTCAAGTTACATCACATGATCAACCCCTGTAGTACCTACGTTCTGAAGACATATTAAGAAATATTCGTCTTCCGGGAAGAATTCACTTGTTTAGTTTGCCTTGTATTTAAAAATGTTCATTTCTAGAATGCCTTTTCTGAATTCACACTCAACATTTAACGGGTTTTTTGAATTCTAAAAAACCGTACTTTGTAAGGAAACACATGGTATCAATTCAACTACCTACGATGAATATAATTCATCAAAAATAAATACACTTTGTCAATTACACATATGCGGGTATATAACTCAAATGTGTTCCATTGCGCAATTGCAATACGCCACTTTCAAAGAAAAATATTAGAGAAAGGTAATTATTTAATTTATTATTTAACAATAATTAGTGCATATAACAATGTTTTAAACTGCATGTGATAACACTGTTATTTCGAAAACCGTAACAACCGTTATCAATCTTATTCTTTTAGATGTAAATTTAAATATTACCTACCTATTACGTTGGATATTGCTATATTTGAATTTTCTTTTACAATTCTATATATTCAGAAACTTACATAACATTAGCAAAAATTGAACATATATAAAAAATTTAATTATACTGTTATATATTGGAAAAGATCCATATTTTTTTAATTACTTTTGCAGTCATTTTATTTATTGTGGTTTTCTGAGAAAAATCTGTTAATTTTGTTTTACAGACTGAAAAAAAGTCTTGTTGCTTTGTGCAAAAAATTATCTTTTAGCAACATTTCGTTTAAGTGAATATTTCTCAAAATGGTTTATAACTAAAGTATTTTGGAAATATGAATTCGTTGGAATATGAATGTGAACTGTCTTATTACAGTACCTAATTCAAAATTATTTGAAATGTGCGATGTAATATTAAATTTCGTAAAAACAGTAACTTGATAGAACTTTTTAAGCCTGTCTATCAAAAACTGCTAGTTGTTTTCTCCTCTAAGAACATTTTCATTAAGATATTAAAAAAAGTGTAAATATGTGTTTTCTGTCAGGACCATCCGTGCCCTTAAATTTGAGTATGTTATAGTATTTAATCTAGTAAGAATATTAAGATAATGAATTATTTCTTTAATCCACAAGAAGTGCGTTAATTTTATTTTAAGTGGTACAAAATACCGTACAAAATGTGAATTTTTACAGAAGCTTATTAGTGAAAAGTTATTGCTTTTAATGAGTGGTTAAAATTTTGGTACTTATCTTTATGACACTCTCTTTGTATGAATTTATAATAGTTGATCATTATCATACTCTCTTTTGGAAAGTTTTCCTATGTTTATATGTAACCCATTCAGGTCGTTTAAATGCCAATTAAAAAATTAAAAGATTGTATTCTGATACGTACCTATATGACACCTATTTGTCTTTTCCTAATAAAATGTGATATTTTCTGTTAAAATGGATGCGTAAGGATTTAGTAATTACGAGAAAACGTTTCTGAAAGTATCGAAAGAAAATCTAGAACGTGAAAGGGATTGGAATAATTTGTGTTTATGTGGTAACAACAGACCCAGAGTAATTTGCCCTTTCACTGCCTGTTGACTTTGCTTTGACTTTAATTTCAGTTTGTTCGCGCCCCACAGTCCCCTGCATCAGCCACCACAATAATAATGTAATGAAAAAAAATCTATTCAAAAATGCAATATATCGTCTATAAGAAAAAGTTTCGCTTCAGCCCAAAAAATATATAGCAGGCCTATAAATATTTCTTATAAATTTCCTCATTATAAATAAATCTTAAATCTTATCTAAATTTTTATAAATTTCCTCATTTACATACCTAGTTATTTATGTAACTTTTACAAAAAATTTTTGAGCATGCGATATGAAATTGTCAAACGACGTCGAAAAGCAAGTATGACAACAAGTAAGGTATATAATTTTATTGCCACCTAAGGTATTTAATTATTCTTTGGGGTGTTAGTACATACTTAGAAAGAGTCTTCATTTTACAGAAAAAAATCATTAGGCTAGACTAATATTCTTTCTTATACGCCTAGATTCTTGTCGAGCAACTTTTAAACAAAACAAGGCAGCGTGTTTTGTTTATAAAAACAGAAATAAATTCACGTCAAATGCTAGTAAATATACATATAATACAGGGTGTCATCCAGCGAATGTTGCATACTTCAAAGGTATAATCTAGAACTCAAATGGTGTCGATTTAACCAAACTTGCTTAAATGAAAAATGTCGCAAAAAAGTTACATATTAAAGTTTCTTTTTTTTATTTCTTGTTTTCTCCTTAACTCAGAACCCAGTTAATTGATTTGAGGAAAATTTGCTATTGCTTAGTTTCTCTTCATGCAGTGATTATGTTCGTATTAGATTAAATCATACAGGACGTTCATTTTACTACAATACTTTGTGAATATTCTTTTGTAACTTTTTTGTACGTTTAAATTGTCTTTCTTTCTACACTAAAAATGTATACCTACCTATCAAAAGTCGAAATTATGCACGGTTATGAAGATATGACAGAAAATATTTATTAACACATACCCCATATTTTTTGGTAATAACCACGTATCCATAATAATAAACATAATAAATATATTTTTGTTTTTGCGAATTTTTATTTTTTCTAATTTTCACTAATTTGGTGACACGAAGTTGTAAAGTGATAGAGTAACATAGCACATGACTCTTTTTCACTTGTTTTTCAAATACTCTTAATGATTCAACATACAAAATTCCAACGCAGGTTTAACTAAACTTTAAACCTGTTTTTTTTACAAAACCGCTGCTTTCAGCGACAAATGCTAAATGTATTTTTGGATGAATAACATTGTATCCCTAGTGATTTCATTATTTTGACATACACCCTGTATATGTTTATAAAGTACTTGACTAATTTTAAAATAAAAAGTTCATATGAACATAGGTCCGCTTGGGAACGACTTGGTTTTTGAGATTTTGAGAATTGAGATTTGTTTAGTATTTCGAATATATTTTTGTTCAATAACATATGTCCAACCAAATTACACTCGGAGAAAAAAAAATTGTTACCTGGACTTTTATAAGTAGAAATGGTAAAAGGGCTTATAATAAATCTAAAAAAAATAAATGCGTGAGCAGGGGCGGCGGAGGGTTGATTTGGGGGATTGAAAAGTTATGAAAAATTGTATCATTGGGATTTCTGGCGAAAGTTGAGGTCAAACAAAAAAGTATCCAATACAAAAGTTGTAAATCATGCAAAAATCTACAAATTTTGTAGAAGTCATTTTTTAACATAACCTCAAAATTTCCGAGAAAAATGCGAAAAACAGGTTTTTTCTGATTTTTTGTTTCTTATTTCTCATTTCCGCAAAAATAATTTAATTTTGACGAAACTTGGTGAAAGTATACCTTTCTCTGTCTTAAATAGTCTCAAATTTGTTTAAATAAAAAAATCAAGAAGTTTTGAGATACTTAAAAAAATTATTGTACAAACTTCTGCCGGTAATCATTTTTTTCGTTTTGACATACTTTTTGGTGAAATAAAAAAATTTGTAATCACAGTTCAAAAACATGCTCAAAAATGCAAAAAAGTAAAAAATTACTTGCAGCAATGAATTTTTCAGTAATTGTTGATAATTTGTTTAAATTTAAAAAAATCAAAAACTGATTACACCATTCAATTGTACGGAAAAAATACAAAAAAAACTGTCTCATTGTTTGACCCAAAACTATTTTTATACAGTATTGCTATAAACATAAGTCGAATAGTGAATAAATAAAATAAATAACAATTTTTTTCCGTAGGATCAATTAGTGTACTTATTTTTTTTTAAAGTTTGATGGATTCATAGATATACAGTGTGTCAGAAACTTCTTGATTTTTTATCTCAACAAATTTGAGGTTATTTGAGACAGAGAAAGGTATACTTTCACTAAGTTTCGTCAAAATTAAGTTATTTTTGCGAAAATGAGAAATAAAATACGAAAAATCAGAAAAAAAACTGTTTTTCGCATTTTTCTCGGAAATTTTGAGGTTATGTTAAAAAGTGACCACTACAAAATTTGTAGATTTTTGCATGATTTACAACTTTTGTATTGGATACTTTTTTGTTTGACCTCAACTTTCGCCAGAAATCCCAATGATACAATTTTTCATAACTTTTCAATCCCCCAAATCAACCCTCCGCCGCCCCTGCTCACGCATTTATTTTTTTTTAGGTTTATTATAAGCCCTTTTACCATTTCTACTTATAAAAGTCCAGGTAATAATTTTTTTTTTGTCCAAGTGTAATTTGGTTGGACTATATGTTATTGAACAAAAATATATTCGAAATACTAAACAAATCTCAATTCTCAAAATCTCAAAAACCAAGTCGTTCCCAAGCGGACCTATGTTCATATGAACTTTTTATTTTAAAATTAGTCAAGTACAAAAATCATTCCTATTGAGAATACAATTAGGATGAAATCTGTTACAAATATATGTAATATGTATGTATATACCTCTAAATTGTCAGGTATAGGTAGAAGATCATAATGAAGGAGATTATTTTAAATTACGGTTTTATTGGCATAATCTGTATAAAAATGATTATGCAATTTGTCTTAGTATTAAAAATTAAAGTGGTTATAAATCAGTGGTTTAGCAATTTTGTTATATAATGAATTATGTTTAAAATGCTTGTTAAATCTAAAAGAATTTGTTCTTCCTTTGAGTTCTAATTTTAATGTGAGCAAATACATTAACTTTGTCCTGAGTGTAATTAATTAATTTAGACGTAGGAAAATGTTTGTAACATAAAACATTGGAATAAAAAAAATTAAGGATGTCGTGATTTTTTATAAGCCGGTTTCATAATAATTAAAAGATTATAACAGTAATATTGAAAAAGAAAACAACACATTGTATATCGATGTTTAGAAAAATTGCATTTAAAAATAAAACAAACCACCTTAGTTTATATGTAATTTAAAAGAATAAGTTGTATGAGTTTTATATTTTAATTAGATTTAAGTTGTTATCTCTATGTCTACCATAATATCTTAGTGTCATAAAAGAAAATCAAATAATTTCGATTATCGTCAAAGGTCAATGTTTCACGTTGCATTAAAAACCTTGAAAATAAAGTTAATTAATTAATATTTTTTAAAGTAAATGAGCTTTTATTGTCCATTTTATCTATAGATATGATTTAAAAAATTGTTTAAAACACTAAAATTAGACTGATTTAAACAGTTATTTAACGTTCGCATTGTATATATACAATATGAATATACAAAGAATATTTGAGTAATTTGAAATTTCTCTAATAAAAGTAAAATCTGATTATGTACACGAGAAAATTAAATGTCCACAGGTGCCATACGGTACTTAGGAGCTACACATAGCACATGCTATAATTAGTTACAGATGACTGATGTTGAATGTAGTTCTGTCTTCATTACTTTCACTAATCTAATGAGAACACGGCATATACGGCAATAAATACATAACATGTTATTACCGTATGCTGGTTGATTCTGTACGATATCTGAACTTTCTATATTTAAATACGAATACATTTAACTACCAAGGAACCAGATTGAAAAATATTAAATAATAAACAGTTTGCAACAGGAAACGGCACTTTCTATAAATTGCTGTAACTGAAATGTAACTAAAACAATGTAGTAAAATACATAGAAATGATTTATTATAAAAGTAGATAAATATATTAATTAACACAGTTTCTAAGTAATAATACTGCACGCTCTGTGATTGCTAATGAGGAAATGAATTTAATTAAACAAACATGTCGAAACGAAGTAATTTTTAACTCTTTAGCGTGTAACAAGCACAATAGTACAAAATAGTAATTTGATAACAACTAATAAAGATACAACAACAACTAGTGATAGTGTCCGCCTTCAAAACCGCCGCCATAACTGCCGCCATAACCGCCGCCATGTCCGCCACCGTAACCGCCACCATAACCGCCTCCAGTACCAGACTCCTCATGGTGCGAGACATGCACAGGCACGGCTACTGGTACTTTGACTGGATATGGTACTTCTTTTTCAACGGGTACAGGTACCTCCTTGTACACGGGGTAGGGTTTGTCTACGTGTACTTTTACTGGAACTGGAACTGGTTTTGCTATTTCTACTGGTACTTTCCTTTCGACGGTGTAAGGTTGTGGTACAGGCACTTTGACATGCACTGGATAAGGCTTTGGAACTTCAACAGGGTAGGGCTTGTCAACTGGTACTTTAACTTCATATGGGACTGGTTTTTCTACTGGATATGGTACATGCTTCTCTACAGTGACATGGTATGGCTTGGGTACATGAACAGGATATGGCCTGTCTACTGGAATCTTGACTTCATATGGAACTTTCTTTTCGACGGTGTAGGGTTGAGGAACTAGAACTTCTACCTTAACGGGTACTGGGACTTTCTTATAAACGGTGTAGGGTTGAGGAATTGGAACTTTGACTGGAACTGGAATCTTCTTTTCGACGGTGTAGGGTTGAGGAACTGGTACTTTTACTTCGTATGGCCTTGGTACAGGTACTTTTACCTCATAAGGCACTTTCTTTATGACTTCGTAAGGTTGAGGTACAATGTAAGGTACTTTAATATATTCTTTGACTGGAACTGGAACCTTCTTCTCTACTGTATAGGGTTGTGGAACAGGTACTTTTACCTCATAAGGTACTTTCTTTTCTACGGTGTATGGAACATGTTTAACAACTTCATAGGGAGTTGGAATTTTCTTTTCTACAACTACAGTTTTAACATGCTCGTGTACATGACCTTCGCCACCCCCGTATTGAAAACCACCTCCTATATTCCCTCCATCACCGCCACCAAAACCATGCCCTCCTATATCTCCTCCCCCATAACCTCCTCCACCATATCCTCCTCCTCCTCCTCCATATCCTCCTCCCCCAAATCCTCCATGATCTCCGAAACTTATGATACCGCGTTTATCCTGCTTTTTGCTCTCCTGCGTCACCTCTTTCTTTTCAGGTTCGGCAGCTAAAGCTACACACAGGCAAACAGCACCGAAGAAAATCTGAAAAGAAAAATGTCAGTTTTAATAATCACGTGTGAACTGATGAGATTTTTAATTGTATGAAGTCAAAATACAGAAACGTTAATACTATGTTAATGTTAGATTTGATTTGCGCTAAAAAAAAATGAAATAATTCTTTTATGTTCGCATTGTTCAATAATTAGAATTGGATTTGGTTAAAAAAAAAAATAAAATTTATTTAATAAAGCGAATACATTTTACGATATTGAAAAATTGAATATCTTTTTGCTATTATTTATAAAAATTATGTTATTTACGTTCATAAAAATATATTAATATTGTGTTTTTTAAATCAATTCAATTTAAATTTTGGGAGCCAATCTTATTTTTTCCGGTACCAACAATTTATAAAATTGCTACGGCATTAATATTGATAAGGTTATACAACTAATAGTGACAAATTTGGAACTGCTGTAACACTAAATGGCACAAAAATCAGACGCATTATAAGGTGGTTTAAAAAATCCAAAAAGTCCATTGAAATTCACTAGACTCCCAAATGGGAAATTCACCAAACGCAAATCACAGGTCACTTCGCAAACCACTACACTGTTTTTCGTTTTATATACTCACCAAGGCCTTCATGATTGTAAGAAGATGTGGAAGGCTTTGCTTGGTATGAACTCTTTATCTGTGGCTTATATATGGGCCAGAGGCGTACTTTCTATATGCAGCAGTCGCACTACCATGGGGTTTCACTTCCACATCCTCTTCTTATGCAATTCTAAGCATCCAGCGTAGCGTGAATCGGGCATATTTCAAGAGCACGCATTATTTCTATGTCCTCGCACTCGAACTAATTTAATGACTCTCGATAGATAAACTTCTGTTCCTTGTTACAAATGTTCTTCCTGTTTGCGACTATTTTGTTTCTTTAGTTAACATACAATTTTAAAAGTGTACGGTGTGTTTACAGTTAGTTATTATCATTTTCAAAATATAATATGTATGTATATGTACATATGTAGGTATATAATCCACATTGTTGCGTCCTTTCATTGAGTATACATATATATTCGTCGCCCTTCGAATACGAATGCACTGAACGCAATTTTATGAATGTTATACATCTGAAATTTAAGAAACCATATTAGTAATTCTTTTAGGAAATAAGCACTTTAATCGGGACTCCTAAAAATGATGTACCAAATTTCATAAAAAAAATGTCTATTTGTTTTATTTAGATTGGAAGTATAGAATTGCAATATTAAAATATATGTGACAAAAAACTGTGTAGGCTTTGAAAGCATTATCCAACTATTAAATGAGTATATGTTCTTTGTTTTAAAAAAACCACATAATGATGTTATTTCATAAAAAATTATAAATTTGTAAAGTAAATTAAAGAATCTTATAAAATTGTTACGAAAAGAAATGTTTTTAGACAAATGCGGCCCACAGAATAGTAATATGCATCCCTCTCTCTTGTACAAGTCTTCGATATCATGACTAATTTTCGCAATAAGAATAAGTATGAAGGCTGGAGAAATTTAGTAATGTCAGGCAGAAAATGGAATTCAAAACTTATTCGTTTAATAATATTTGTTAATGTTGTTACTTTAAAGTTAGTTTGGGATTTTACTTATACTACATCTTGTGTTATAAGCATTACAATATTAATGAAGCAAGCCAGTGTCAGTGTAACATTTATGTAATAAATACGCATATTTATGTAAAATAAAGTTGTTTGGTATAACATTTTAAAGAATTTGTCCCACTAAACTTCCTCGCCATGGATATTTCAAAATAATTATAGAGATTTCTGTACACTAACGATGATGATTATTATTTTAATTCAATATAATATTCCATCCATCTATCTTTTGTTTTTTGATGTTCCAGATATCGCCTTACACAGGGTGTTCTTTAATGATATGTAAATATTTAAGGATGTGATTCTACATGGAAAATTAATGATAATATGTTCAAAAATGCGAAAATACGAGATGTTAAAATTTTAAGAAAAAGAAGGAAATTAATTAATACTTTCGAAATCGCTTGAGATATTTCAGTGACATTTAGTACGTAGTGATAGTTAATTAAGGCACATGTTTTTCAATGCAAACATAATTTTTAGTTCTAACAGTGGCGTGCGTACGAGCACTGACTGATATTTTTAAAGAAAAAAATGGTACGCCAATGGTTTTTCCCTCAAATAAAGTCCCCTTTCAATTCGAAAGATAAGAGCTCTCTTGCCGTTCATGAGTAAAAAAAGAGTAAAGGCATTTCCTAGAAATTTTCGAAAGCGTGTGATTTTTTGTCAGTGGTAGCTTCATAATGTTACGCAAAATCCGCAATTTGAATTCTGTTCACGGACGAAGCTAATTTTTTAACAAATGCCATTTAAAATTTTCACAACAATCATTTGTGGGCAGATGAAAATCCGCATGCCATAACGGAAATCCATTTCCAACACTTTTTGGTCAGGAATCGTTGGTGACCACTTTATTGAAATATCTTAAGCGGTTTCGATTTAGATTCTGTTTAGATTTAAATTTTATAGTATAGTATATAGTATTCTGGCACTGGCAATATGTAAAAGATAGAACGTATAGTAAAATTAAAATTTTTATTCTGATTAGAAAACTAACTGGAAGAGTGGATATTTAAGTAATATTACCTACTTGGCCCAGTTATTTTGATGTTTTGGATTTAGAAGCCAAGATTTTTTAAAAATTAAAATATTTTTATTTAAAAATAATTTATAATTTATTTGTTTTTTCTAATCAAGTCAGATCATATCAAAAAAAAAATGATTGAAAAAAACTTGCTTCTAGAAAATTTTTCAAACAGTATTTTTCACATAAGGTGACTTTTGGAGTATTGCCTTTAATTTTTTTAATTTCTCGCTAGGCCTAAAAGACGAACAAAACTCTTTCACGTATTTTAGACGTTTTAATTTTGTAAGTAATTGTCAATATGTACCTAGTTTGTGATATTTTCCGCTTATTCGTTTGAATAAGATAATTTCGTATTTTAGTATAAGTAATCCGTTTCAACAATGTTAGTTTACTTTTAATAAATAAATAATCATTGAAAACCGTTTTAGTCCATAAAGGTAATATTTTCATGACAAAAATGTTATTAATTGATTTAATTATTTTTTACGTTAAATTAAAAATACAGTTTTTACCATATAAAACTCACAAGGTAATGAAATAAATTTTAATAAACCAATTATATTTTATTGGCCAACTAATCCAAATAGACGCAATACTTTCTTACTATAATTGCCAAACACAGGCATAATTATTGGAATCAGTTTACTTCCATGACAATGACAATATGAAATCAATTAAGGAACATTATTTAATTTCACCCTAATATGTCACCCTAAATTGTAACAGTTGCAGTAGTTACAAAATACTCAGAAAATAATGAACGTATCCTGCAGAAACGATTTTTTGTCTTCGGAATACCATGACTTTGTTATATATGTATACCAATTATGAAGATACACAATGTTATTAACACTTAACGGAAACCAAAATCAAGAAGCATACAATTCGCCAATAATTAAATTGTGGTAGCAATTATTTTCGAATTCGTTAATTAAGGCTTATATTATAAGAGCGGATATAGATATAAATAAAGTATAAATGTATGTTTCTTTTAAGTTTCATACCACTTATTGCCACTATTTCAGGTGCAACAGAAGACCTGTTTTCAACATAACCCTTCATATTTTTTATTGTTGAATATAATACTATTTTATGATTAGAGCAATTTAAATTTGACTTGTCTATCTCTAATACTGTTTACCAGAAGGTAATCATCCTATAAAAACAATTTTAATAATAAATATTGATTAGGAAAGCGGTTCCTAAACTTTTTCGTCTCACAGCGCACTTTGTGAAGAGCGTCTTTCCGAAAGTCAAAGCACAAAAATAAATCAAACACCTATAACACCAGAAAAATTGCCATGCACTTATAATGAATAAGTCAAATAACTGCATTATTGAACAAATGTATCGGTCGATTAAACTGGACACGGCATTTCTCATTTCTTTTTCCACACTGAGTCTTGTTCGATACTTCTGTGTTCTCTGCTCTTTACCACAGCGAACGTTCGCAGCCCCAGTTTGAGCAAATAAGACCTAAAAATCAACTTCATTTGACTTTTAAAACTACTCCAACATGAGGAACTTTATAGTTTGAGTCTGTTTATAGAGCTAAATTTTTTTCCATCGACTCCAAAGGGTGCATATTTTTGCCGTAAAGAGATTCAATGCATTCAGCTTTTCCAAAATTTCGGAGTGTTGAAATAAAAAAAAATATTTCGAATCCAGAAAATGGCTCAAGCGATTTTTAGTTTGGTACATTGGTTAATTTTCCACAAATGTATATACATGCCATATTTTATATACAAATATTTAGTTTCAAAGGTCGATTTTGTAATCTTCTCCCACATTATCTTTCTCAGAAAATATTTCAGTTCGTACTCACTATTATTATAAAACAATAGACCCTGCAAACACATATACTATATGTTACACTATATAAAGGTAAAGTAATTATTTTCCAAATATAGTTAATAGAAATAAAATTTTATTTACATGGTTTTGTAACTAGAATAAACCATATTTCGAGAATAAAACATTTAGGAATTAATTTTTTCATTAATTTGTGTCGCATAATCCACTAATCAAGTTTAGCCAGGCAATTTAGCTACACTTTGTATAAATAATGAATGAATTGCACCATAAATCAATTAATTTTTTTATACATATATGTACAGTGCGTCCCAGAAGTAACGCAAAAAATTCGTATTTTACTTTGTGTTGAGTTTTCACAAAAACCCTAAAACACGTCAATTAGTAAATAGGAATTGTCGTTTTGTCACCTTGCGTTGGTTAAACCTTTTTTGGGCTATGTTTCATAAACCTATGACGTAATCGACATTTTTTTTAAATAGCACTACCTAATTTTTTAAGCATAATTCCCTTTTGAAGAGAAATGCGTTGATATAGGGTTTGGTCAACTTTACTTTGACAAGTTCGAAAGAAAAGCCAACGATTGGAATGGACATGGTTTGAATTAATAACAAAAGTAGATATCACAATCTTATGCGCGAACAGTGTTATAGCAAAAACTGTGTTTCGTTTGATTGTTTTTATGTAGATTTGGTAGGTACACCCGATCACAGCGGCTATGTAGGTATTGTTTTGAAGACGACAGTTAGCGAATGCAATAGTGCCTCATATCATTGTGACAGTTACAAATACCATAACTTTACATTACGATGGTGTTGTGTTTAAATGAGAAGCAAATAATTGAAATCCTAATTATGGTTGGATACGGAGATAGGATCCGTAGTTATGATGAACTGTGTCAATTATTCAGTGCCCACTATCCAGAACAACCAATACCTCCGTCTACAGTATGCAGATTAGTACACACACTGGACATGCTAGAGATCTGTCTAAATCTGGAAGGCCAACGACAGTGATAGAAAATGATAGGCAAAATATTATGTTTAGCTGTCACTAATCCACACACTGCCATTCGTCGTATCGCCGAAAACGCCAACATATCAATACATAAAAACGTACCTACACTGAAAGAAATGGGCTTATTAAACTGTTTATCTAGAATAATGTGTATAGCGCATATTAAAACTTTTATAACCAATATACAACTTTTATTTAAAAAAAGCAATCATCTTCATACTCATTATTCAATCAGTTTAACTGGAAGGTGCTTAATACACCTTATGCATCTATGAAATAAAGGTTATAATGAATTACTTATACATTATTAGGTGTTATAGACTTTATATTCCAGTTGTATAGTAGGGAAGATTTGTTGTATAAAGACCAGTATCCGAATTTGTATATAACAATTGTATTAACAGAATTATTCGTTCTTATACTGAATATGTTTCCGTTTTTAACGTGTAAAACGCGTCTTATAATGGTTAAGTGATCGTCACCTCTCGGTGCATAATCGGTTATGATCGTTGTTAAGTTATATTCATAGTCTTGTAATAATAATCATATGTCAGACCCGAGAGCGAAGTGCGCCGACTCAATAAGAAACCTGGCTATTCCAGCCGCTGATTTAGGGTTCGCCGCACGAGCTCATCCCTTCTAAGATTTCAGTAGCATGCTATGCATGAAGCAGAACGGTACTCAACTATCTTATACAGTCCACTTTTATTGTCCATACATGTTCAATCATTGTCAAAATAAACACACAAAACCACAACGTCTTTATTATCTTTACTCAAGAAGAGAAAATACAACAATCGTAAAATTTCCGACAGTCCGCTGTGCATCGACTTACACACGTCTAGTTTGATGAAAATGGACAGTATATGCACATGTTTTGTGGGATACATGATCATATCGCGTTGTGTGAAATGGAAAATTATTATGTAAGTATCTAACTGTTTTATGGCTTGTAATTGTTTTGTTTTTTCAAATGTAAATCTTGTCTAAATCTTAAAAATTATTATTTTGTAGGTCCTATTAGAAATCGCTGATGTTAAGTTTTACATAAGATGGAGGAACAGAAGGTTAACGGTGACAAAGAAGAGCATGGGTATAAAGTCAATCAACCAGAGGAAATAAAATTATATGGAAAGAAGCTCAACCTTTCTGGGGATGCTTCATTCTTAAGGTGGAAGAGTTATAGTGCAAATTCTCATGTAATACAAGAAAATACGGGTGCATCGTTGCTAAGAAAATAAACTGGACAGTTTTGGGAGCGATTTGTCATCATTTTTAATGCTTAAAAGTATGTTTTATGTATGTTTACATTAGAACCTTAGCTTGTAATTACAGTTATCCAATAAAATTTCTGAAAACTTAATGACATATGTTTTTAACTCATACAGAGTATACAACAGTTTAATACATTTATTATTATAAAACTTATAACCAGTACTAGATGTTCTAATAACGATATGGAACACTTTAATAACAGTTATTGCTATTATTTCGTAAAGGGTATAAAAAACGTTGTATACTAGTTATACAATAATTTAATAAAGAATAAGGTTTATAGTCACTATACAACTGTGCTAGCAATACGCGTTTTATATCCAATATTCACCTGTTTAACTGTCACATATAGTATACAATGGTTTTATAATGGTATATAGAATTCTAATAAAGAATAAAACGCATTTCTATCAGTGTACATTCAACCAAAACACAAAACATCCACAAATTTCCATTTTTTGCTGTGGCACTTTTCTCGCATCACTATTAAGATACCTACTTTCATTGTTATTTTAAACCATGTCCATTCCAGTCATTGACTTTTTTTCGCTCCTGTCAAAGTAAAGTAGGCCACATCCTATATCGACGCATTTCCCTTCAAAAGGACTATCCATTTATGCTTAAAAAATTAGGTAGTGCTATTTAAAAAAAATATATCGATGACGTCATAGGTTTATGAAACATAGCGCAAAAAAGGTTTAAGCAACGTGACAAAATGACAATTCCTATTTACTAATTGACGTGTTTTAGCGTTTTTGTGAAAACGAAACAGATAATAAAATACGATTTTTTTGCGTTACTTCTGGGACACACTGTATAAAAGTAACAAAGCATCCTATCTTCGTACACAGAATAAAATTATCAAATTTTCATAATTATGTTAGTAGCGTATTCTAATTGAATATTCCAACTTAACTGTAAACACAAGAGCTTATTGTGCATTCATGGTGTGTTCGTTTATCTGCAGAATATTAAGTTTATACTAAATTTATCCTTATAAAATATTAATATTGAAGAAAATGGGGGCGCCTCGTGGTTTTGTCACTTGCTTCTCAAATAATGTCAAGGAAATTGTCTACTGAAAGTGAAGAACTTCCCGTATGTTGTGATTGTAGAAACTTGAATATTACTCTTATATGCTAATTTAGTATCGAGTGCGGATATAGCAATCTGGTATCTCATTTATATTATCTTACATAATTTTGAAACGTTAATATGTTCTAATATCACATTGTAAACAGTGAAAAATGCGGTATCAGAAGAAAGTATCTACAGTTCACGGTTAAAGTGGAAAAGAGGGAAAATATTTTTATTTTGCATTTTACGAGAAAAAGGTATTCTTGATAAAAAATTTTGCTCGTCTTAAAAATGCGGTTGGCATGAAGAACTTTCATCTTTTATGTAGAGGGTGATCAGAAAATCGGTAAATATAAAAATCGTTCAACTGCCTTTGTTTTTAACAATTTAGAAATAAATGTGTGGAGTGATGAGAATCCTAAAGAAACACGACAATAATGACATTACCTGATAGCCACAGCAATCAACATCTTGTTTTCATTGCGTACTGATCTCAAAGTTTTAAATCCGCGACACTGACACGCAACCCGAAACATACAGAACTGCAAATAATGCCGTTTTTCTTAAGAATGGCTTTCTGTAGGTGATTTTCTCAAGTGACAATATTTTTTTAGAATAAAACTACACTTTCAATGTTGCTGTCCGTTTTAAAAAATACGACCACTTTAAAAGTTTTGACCGCTAAAAGGGAGAGTAACCGGATAAAATTATCACCCAGTATATCGATTTGACTAAACTTTAAGAAATAATATACCATAATAGTCCAAATAAATGTACCAAATTTTAACGCGATCGGTAAAAGGGTTATGAAGTTATTAATTAAATTATTTTTATTTTTGATAACTTTGAAGGCCTGTAACTTAAAAACCAACAAGTTTTTATTCAACTTTTTTTTCATAGATCGTATTTATTTATCGTCGTGAATATGCAATTAAATGTTGTCGGTGAAATTTGCGGATACCCTGTATGTTATTAAGGAAAGTTGCTTAGAATTAAAATTCACATTGTAATTTACTTTGATTGAAATGGACAGTATAACATTTGTATTGTTCATTTTACGAGAAAAAGGCATTATTGATTAAAATTTTTGC
>NW_019416956.1:31230-65481 GCF_000390285.2 Anoplophora glabripennis | reverse complement strand
AAATTATCGAAAGTTGAAGCCTTCCCCGAAGGACGGTCTTGGCGACTTACTACTTGAAAGCCCTCAACTTTCGATAATTTGTGATGACCGATATATTTTACTTTTGGCCTATCCGTTCTGAGAACTAATAAATAAATGACTGCGCGTCCCGGTTTTTGTTACAATAGATTCCTGAGATATAAGCAGAAAATATATTTTTTAACAACTTCAATACCCTGCATCTCTAAAACGGGACCGTTCCATACCTATGTTTATAAGGCAAATAACTATTATTTTAAAGAGATCTATCTGTCCCTTAAGTTTCCTGCATAAAATTCGGGCCACCCTGTATTACATATATACAGTATATTCATGTTCTTATACGATATAAAATGTTGTTGCGTAATTTCCTTAACTTACCCCATAAAATAAAAATTCCAATTAGGAATAAACCTCGCGATAAACTTTTAAATCGCATAAGAACATGAACATGCTGATTATAGATAGTACCTACGTGTCTATTTACCATACTTTTGCTGATGACACGTCTATAGAGCAGCCATATAGCCCTTTTGTGGGTTTGGAGTTTACACAACATTATGGGTTTTATAAACTCCTTGGTTTATTTTTTTCTTTTTAGTGCATTTTAATAAAAGCTTGTTTTTAAAATATTTTTTTTACTTTTCGTTTATTTTATAGTATATGTAAACTGAAAGTGGTGCTGTTTAATGTTTGATTTCAAGAACTAATAAAGTGTCATTTTCAACTGAAAATTAATTGTGGAAACGAATTATTATTATTATTATTATTTAGTAAATATAAATGAAATTATACATGATCTAAAAGGGTAATTCTAGTAGGGTGATGGATGTTATCTATCATAAATTTGAAAACTGCTAGGAAAATTTAACTAAAAAAGTCAAATGTTTTCGAGATATTTGAAAATTAATAAATATTTGCACATTAAAAAAATGTCAATAGTTGAAATTTGTTTAATAGACATTTCCATACAGCATATTTCTTTAAAATTTTATTCGTTTAATTATTTTCTACATTTCTAATTACATATGGGTGGTTTAAGGCGTTCTTAGTCTTTCAATTGTTGTTCTAGAAGGAAATTAGGCACCTTCTCAGCGAGTATGCTAGGACGGCTGAACATTAACTTGAGTTAATGTGAGAGATTGATACCAGTCGGCATTTGTCCATTTCGTTAATTAATGAGGTTTTTCAGGCTTAAACAAAGGTAGTTAGGACTAACCAATGTAAGTGGTCCCTGAGCACAAATGCGACCTATCGAATAATATGTCGTCTCTCTTCAACCCAAAAAGTATATTTTATTAATAACATTATTAAAAGCTTCTAACATAATATCAGTTGCATTAACTATTACAGATGGATTAATAAATTTTGGTCAATTATTCCAAAATAAGTTAATTAAATAAGTTTTAATTCCTACTGATTAGGGTATTAGAGAATCTAGTACCTTTTTTATTTAAAATTTAAACTCAAATTTTCCGGCACATTTTTGAAGAATCTTTAAATATTTTTTTATGAAAATATTCTTTTCTCTAGAGTAAGTTGTACTCCTTTCGAATAGTATACAGGATGTGGCGTATATAATCTATACAAATTAAACTACAGCTTCCTGATGATATTTGTAATAGAAAAGATCTACCTTCGCGTTTTTTTTGTAAATTAATGTTCATTTATTCAACGAAAATGAAGACCGACCCTGTGTTATTTATTAAAAACTTTGGAAATGTTTTTATGCGACCCGAGATGCAACCTTATAATTTAAGTCGGTATAATCTAATACTAGTAATACTAAAAGAAGGTTAGGTTACATTGTCAAAAAATTTGTGCAGTCAACAGATTTTGTATTTGTATTGAATTCATTATTCACTTAATTATTAAATATTAAGCATCGTGCATCGACCCATCAGTGTTAAAAACGAAAGATTCCAGACAAAAGTTTTTATTTTGCAATTCCACTATAGTGACAGCGTAATTTTTATAAAGAAGTAAAAAATAAGAATAATGTGCTAATTACATTAAAAACGAGATTCTTGTTTCTTACTTTGCTTAATTTTTTAGTTTTACAATAAACCGAGAAAACAATGCATTTACTATTTCCGAACGTGTCAATATGGTGTTTATAGTATTATGGCGGCTGCGCATACGTTGTTTTTGGTAGTTATTGTTTTAATATTAATCAATGTCAATTGTAAATTTTTTTTGTACAATATTCTTAAATATATGTTAATATTGGAAACACCGATTGTATGATTTCTAATCCAGTACTTAACAAGTTGTGAGGTGCACAAGGACATCACAGTGGCGACGAGGAAAATTTGGAACGTTTAAAAATAGTACGTTTTTATTTCTACAGTAGTTGGAAAAACGATTAAACATGCCAAAAGGTGGAGATCGCAACACGAAGACCGCAAGCGCGAGCAGCAATGCCGGTGAAGGTTTGAAAATGACAGTAGGAAGTCTTCGAGAATTTGATCCAAATGTAAACAAATGGAGTGTTTACAGGAAGCAAGTGTCACAATTTTTCTTAATAAACAATATAAGTGATTCAAGATTGAAAAGAGCATTCTTATTGAATAGTCTCAGTGAAAACGCTTATAGTATTATTTTATGTGATTTGCTAGTACCTAAAGAGCCCGAAGAAGTAATCTATGATGAAATAATAAATAAACTTGATGAACATTTCTGTGTAAAGAAAAGCGTATGGGGAGAACGAATGTTATTCTAGCAAGCACATCAAGAAAGGGGAATGTATCACAGATTGTATAAGAGTATTTATAGCCCAAATCATTTATCCACAAATTGTTATTTTGGAAATCTCTTAAACGTGTCTATCCGACATAAGTTTATTTTCAGAATGCACAAGTTCCGGGCATTAGAAAAACTTTTACAAGAGTCAGTTAATACGCTGGATTTTCAAAAGGCAGTTGAAATAGCACAAAATGTCGAGGCAGTGAGAAAACACCACAATGGTGGAGCAAGTTCATAGGGTAAAACCAGCGAGAGGCGCGAACAGTTCGAGACATCAGGGTTCGACGACAGCATTTCAGCGGAGACAGGAGTCGAGGAACCAGATGACTACCATGACTAACCCAGTGGCAGGAACAAGTAAAAATGTGTTGTGCACGGTATGTGGAAAAGATAACCATGTATCTGCAAAATGTAGGTATAAAAATTATACATGTAATAAGTGTCATGAGAAAGGTCATCTGTCAAATGTTTGTAAAAAACCTCGTGGTTCATTTAATACTAAAAAACATCTCACTTTTTAGAAGTAACTGGAAGTAATAATAATGAAGACAATCACGATAGTTTTTTACAGGTGTTTAATATAAATGTTGAGAATAAAAATTCTTCAATTAATATAAATGTCTAAATAGAAGATATTTATGTGGATATGGAGTTAGACAGTGGTAGCGCAATTACAGCATTCTCAGAAGATTTTCACTTAAAAAATTTTGCACATTTACCATTATCTCATTCCACAACTTCTCTAGTTAGTTATGCTGGAGCAAAAATATATCCTGCGGGAATAATTTGTGTAAACATAACCTATAATTGTAAGACACACCCTATTGATGTTTTTGTGGTTGAAAAAGGAGGCCCTCCACTGCTAGGAAGAGATTATATGTACAAATTTAATTTAGGTATAAAAGAAATTAATACTATTGATATTGACAATACCCTAGTTAACAAATTGTGTGAAGAAAATAAAGAATTATTTTCTAGTGGAGTGGGCACTTTTTCAAAAGGCACAATTGAAATTAAATTAAAACGAGAAGCGGTACCGAAATTTTTTAAACCGAGAGCACTACCATTTGCGTTGAAAGAAAAAGTAGAAAACGAATTAGATCGATTAGTAAAGTTAAAAATTTTAGAACCGGTGGACTATAGTTTGTGGGGTAAGTACACCTATAGTTCCGGTATTAAAATCGGATGGAACAGTACGGATTTGTGGTGATTACAAAATAACTTTAAATCCAGTTATTGAATTAGAAAGATATCCGCTTCCAAGAATCGAGGATTTATTTACTAAGTTACAAGGTGGACAAACTTTTTCTAAAATTGATCTTGCACATGCATATCAACAAGTTTTACTATCAGAAAATTCAAAAATGCTGACAACGATTAGCACCCATAAAGGACTATTTCGTTATAATCGTTTACCATTTGGAATTTCCATTGGGCCTTCAGCTTTCCAAAAAATTATGGAAATAGTACTTCAAGGTATTCCAGGTGTTATTTGCTTTCTAGATGACATTTTGATTACATGTAAAACTATAAAGGAGCCTATGAGTAAGTAGGTTAAAAAAAGTATTTTTATGTTTAAAGGAGTGTGGTCTCAGAATAAAAAAAGAAAAATGCGTGTTTTTTCAAGAATCTGTCAGTTATTTAGGACATGTATTAGATAAAGAAGGTTTAAAAAAATCACCTGAAAAAGTTAAAGCTATTACTGAAGCGCCGGTTCCCAGTAATAAATTACAATTACAGTCATATTTGGGACTGATTAATTATTACAGGAAATTTATACCTAACATGGCTACTTTAGCACATCCTTTGTATAAACTTTTAAAAAAGGATGTTAAGTGGAATTGGTCAGAAAATTGCCAATCTTGTTTTGATGATTTAAAAAAAATAATAGTGTCACCAGATGTTTTGGTACATTATAACCCCAGTTTGAAATTAAAATTAGCTTGTGATGCCTCACCTTATGGAGTAGGTGCGGTGTTATCACATGTTTTCGAGAACGGGTTAGAACGGCCTATTTCTTTTGCTTCTAGAACACTGACGGACGCTGAAAAAAAGTATAGTCAAATAGACAGAGAGGCGCTGGCTTTAGTTTTTGGAACTTTAAAATTTCACCAGTATCTTTTTGGGCGTACTTTTACTTTAGTGACAGACAGTAAGCCATTACTAGCAATTTTTGGTAATAAAAAAGGTATTCCACAGATGGCGGCTAATAGGTTACAAAGATATGCGTGGTTATTATCTGGTTATGTATATGACATTGAATATGTTAAGTAAGAAAAAAATGTTTCAGATTGTTTTTCTAGACTTCCGTTAAATAATGAAAATTTAACAATTTTTGACGATGAATACACCTATATTAATTATTTCGAAACAGCAAATACAAAATTGAGTCTTGAACAAACCCCCAAAACCCCAATATCCCGAGCTGAACCTGAATTATCTGGTTTAGGAATAAATATTGGTTCGTGTACTGGTTGTACGATTAATGTTAATATTGTAAATAATAACTAAAGTTATTGTAAAATTCTATCATTATTTTAAAAGTATTTAATTGTTATTCATTTAAAAATAAATAATAATTTGGAGTTTTGCTTCATTTTTTCAAAGATTGAAATACAAAACTCTTATTAATTTACATGCAGTGTGCGAAATATTTCGCACCCTAGTGCGCGAAGTATTTCGCGCACGGTGTCATGGTAATGTAAGAATCCGAAAAAAAGTGTCACTTCGCATATTGTTGTCAATGCGCAAACCTTGTCATTTTTTGACGTTTGTAGAAAAAATGTTTTTTACGTTTAAGTAGATTAAATTTGAGTCTAAATTAAAATAAAAAAATAAGAAATATGAATTTTTTTTTGGACCTCGTTAAAAATTTTCAAAAGTATCCGGACCCCACCTAAAATTACTTGCCGACCCCTTATATAGAGCATAAAACAATTTCACCTTTTAACCCTAGTACAAATGGTAGTGCTGAAAACTCGGTCAGAACGATCAAACAATTTAAAAAAAAAATCAGTCCAGGTAAAGATTTAAATATTAAATTGCAGGAGTTTTTATTTGATTATAGAAACACCATTCATTGTACTACGGGAGAAACTCCTGCAAAGTTATTGTTAGGACACAACGTAAGAACTCGTTTTGGTTTAATTAATCCATTAGAGTGGGTCAACAAAAACGTAGATAATAAGGTGATTAATAATGTAAAAAATAGTCAAAGACGTCAAATTAAAAATGCAGGGGGTAAAAGTAAGGTACAATTTAACATTGGACAAATTGTAATGTGCAAGGACTATCGAGATACACGAATAATCCGGTTTGGACAAAGAGTAAAGTTGTAAGAAAAATTGGACCATATACTTTCATTGTTAATGTGTGTGATTCGCCTCTGACTTGGAAAAGACATATTAATCAAATTCGCGAGTGCGAATTGGGTTTTGACGAGTTAGAGCAGGCAGATTTAACAAGCAATACGACTATGGAAAATGGAGAAAGTGATCTAGAGGTTACTCTAGTAGATGATAAAGGAAATAATGTAACTAGTAGTAGAAATAAGTATGTGGAACTGGTTAGTTACGAAAATGTCGTTAGGGAAGATTATAGTGCAGATATACAGCGACCTCAACGTATACGCAAACCACCAAATCGTTTAATTTATTAAAAACAATATAATTTTGTGTTCCCAATTTGACCGTGGGGAATTATAGTATTATGGCGGCTGCGCATACGTTGTTTTTGGTAGTTATTGATTTAATATTAATCAATGTCAATTGTAAATGTTTTTCTACAATATTCTTAAATATATGTTAATATTGGAAACACCGTTTGTATGATTTCTAATCCAGTACTTAACAAGTTGTGAGGTGCACAAGGACATCACAGTGTTAGTGTATGGTACAGCCGGAGAAAATGCGCTTGCGGTGACTAGTTTGTACCGGGAACGATGGCCACAACGTCACCACCCATGTGCTAATACAATCCTACAGTGCGTTCAGCGGCCGCGAGATACGGGAAGTGTTATTCCTCGAGCAGAAGAACATGGTCAGCATGTGAACCTTAACGTTGAAGATGCAGTGTTGGAAAATCTTGACGAAGACCCCACAATTAGTACTCGACGACTCGTACAGCAAGTAGGAACTTCATCTTGTACCGAACATCACATCTTAAGGCGCCAGCACCCCTATCATCTGCAACCAGTTCAACAGATTTTACCCCCGGGTTGTGATCAACGAATGCGTTTTTGCAGACGGTTTTTACGGCAATGCGCCAAAATTGGCGGTACCATACCTGTATCCGCGCTAATGGGGATCAATTTCAACATTTTCTCTAGAAATGGTACGTTTTATTTCAATTTGTTCCATATTTTAATGGAGTTTGTTTAGTGCACGCAGTTGGCAACTACAGATGCAATTCCCCAAAAATTGAGAAGTATCTTGCTATCTTTCAACGACGATTTGTTTACGCGGCTGGTCTACAGCACGTAACTCATCGTACAGCACACGGACAGGACCGTTCCATAGAAAATATTTTGATCCATAATTGAACTTTAATTTACGAAAAAATAACGCAAAAATAGAACTTTTTCGTATAAGACTTTTCTATTACTAATATCGTTAAGAGGCTGTAGTTTAATTTTTATAGATTATACACGCCACACCCTGTAGAGATTTTATTTTAATACCGTCGATTTTTACGTAAAAATTAGATGAACGAAAATTTTCATTAAAGTAGTATTAACGGCCGTAGCAAAATATAATTCATCTTTTTAATTTATCCATTAACACACTATGTATTCCATTTCCTAACATTATAAATTTCCAATCTATTAATAATTTTACTTAATGTTATGTGTTTCTTTAAGGTAATGAAAATAATCAAATAATAGGTAAATGAATACCATTTTTCAAATGTAGTAAACCATTACACGTACGTGGATACTCAATATTTAGTAACATAAATGCGTACTTTCGACTACATTAGATGTCATTTCGTTATATAAAGTTGATTTTATTTGTTAAGAACTACAGCATCGCATTAATCGCGATATTTTGTGTGGTACGTTAATTAATCTTTATTACATAAACCAATTTATTAAAAGATAATTACAAAACGGGCCGAAATACGTTTACCCACATTTGTCTTGTTATATAGATTAGAAAGTAAATCGTGTTCATTTCTAAATTAGTATAGAAATATAGAATAAAGGATGGAAATACGAGGTCTGTTCAAAAAATACCCGAACTTTATTATTTAAATTTTAACACTAATTTTATACATTATTGGCCCTTGCCTTTTCAAAGTCTAGATAGCTTCATTTGAAATGGCCTTTAAAGTCTGTGACGAATTTATTTTGATGGCATTAATAGTCTGAAAACGGCGTCCTTTCACCATCCTGATTTTAATTTCGGAAATAAGAAAAAATCGCAAGGAATCAGGGGGGACAGTAATTTAATTTTTGGCACAAAACTAACGAATTGACAAAGCTGAGTGTGTGGGTGCATTGTCATGAGTTGTCTCGTCACAAGTCTGGCCTCTTTTTGCGGATTTTTTTCACGTAACTGTTGTAAAACATCTTGATAGTACACACGGTTCACTGTTTCACCTTATTATAGGCAATATTAAAAATGCACAATTCTATTTAAGAAAAAACAGTGCATCGAGACTGACGTGCTTTCTTGGGGCGTAGAGATCCTTTGCCATTCCATTCTGATGACTGAACTTTTGTCTCAATGTCGTAGCCTCAAACACATCTTTCTCTCCCGTTATGATCCTTTGAATGAATGTTTCATCGTCATTGGATTGGTCAAGGAGTTGCCGACAAATGTCTACACGAATTTCTTTCTGTTGTTCGGTCATCAAACGAGGAATAAATTTTGCTGCAACTCGTTGCAAGCTCAATTTTTCAGTCAAAATTTCATGGCATAGCCCAATTGAGATGCCAACATCTACAATTTCTCTGACAGTCAATCGGCGATTTGCACGCACCAGATCTTTGACTTTCTGAAAGTGGAAGTCATTAGTTGAAGTTGAAGCCTTCCTGGTCGAGGATCATATTCAATTGCCTGCCGACTACTTTTAAATCGTGAAAATTATGCGCAACATGGTATACGACCCAAACCTAAAATTTCACTTGCTTGCTTGAGAAGGATTTTTTTTATAATTTACCGTTATTGTCATGTGTCTTACTTCTAGTTGTTTTTTCATAATTAATTATATTAAACGGAATATTTCAAATATTTTTCTATATCGGGTATAGATAACACAGGTCAACAATGGTCAAGAAGCAGACACACTAATATGCATTCCCATAGGATTTTGGTGCGCTGAATCCGAATCTGGCCGCAGAATTGCTCTATCAAGTCAGGTTTTTGAGATATCCTAACCTAAAAGTGTAAAAACACTGTTTTTCGTCATATTTGAGGTTATGTAGTAATGCCATTTATTATTTTTCAAAAAAAAAATACATATAATTTAAAAGTACAAGTCTCCCTCTTTTAAATGCCGTTGAGTTTGCTCAAATATATTTTTTTTTTTCGTTGAGATATCACATGTTGAAATTTCTAAGTTTATCAGTTTCTTAATATGCGAAAAAAAGGATCCCTTAGACGTCAAACAGTTGATTGCAGTTCAGAAACTTCATACTCAGAAACCTTCAATACATACGAACTCAAACTCACAAACTCCAAATCCACAAACCCACAAACCCCAAACCCACAATCCCTAAACCCACAAATCCCAATCTCACAAAACCCGAACCTACAAACTCCAGGCTTACAAACCCCAAGCACACCAACTCCAAACCCACAAACCGTATGGGTATGAAGTTTCTGAGTTGCAATCGACTGCTTGATGTCTAAGGGATCCTTAGTAGATTTTCGCATATTAAGAAACTGAGAAACTTAAAAAAATTTCAACATGTGATATCTCAACAAAAAAAAATATATATTTGAACAAACTCAACGGCATTCGAAGAAGGGAGCCGTGTACTTTTAGATTCAATGTATTAGTTTTTTGAAAAAGAATAGATGTCATTACTACATAACCTCAAATATGACGAAAAACAGTGTTTTTTGCACTTTTAGGTTAGGATATCTCAAAAACCTGACGGGATAGAGCAATTCTGCTGCCAGATTCGGATTCAGCGCACCTAAATCCTTCGGAAATATATATTCAAGTTTCTGCTTCCAAAAAAAATTAAATTTGGTTGGTCTGTGAATTGTTTGGAAGGAAATTTAAGAGGTTAACATTAAACAACATATATGTCTAGGTTGTAACTCAAAATCTGTTGTAGAAAAATGTACGCCACTAGATTATTATTAAAGAACTGTATAAAAATTGGTTCAAATGGTTCAAAATATTTCATTCTGTATGCGTTTTGTTTTTGTTCTCGAAAAACTGCAAGTTTGATGTTTATTATCAATTTTCTAGTCAATAAGGGCCACCTTTAGGATTATGAAAAGGAAAATGAAATGATTTTCTTTTTGTTCATTACAACATAATAAATGCACCTAATTTGAAACAATTCGCCTGAAAATCCTATTGGCTAATCCTTTTTGAAAAAGTGTCGTAGGATCTTGTACCATTATTTAAAACAAATAATATAAACATGTTTATATAATATGTATGTTATGAAATGATTTTTTTTTCTTGGAACTATACTATTAAGTATGTATATTGCCCATACAATTAACTATATGTGCAATAACGTAACAGATAAGCATTTCTAAGTAAGAAAATTATTACGTATTCTTCACACTGGGAAAATTCATAGTTTTAAAACACCTATTTTTACATAACTGTAAACGCCTTGAAAAGAAAATCACATTTGCATTGTTCTGATCAAGCTGTGGATGCATAACAGTAAATAGTATCATAATTAGGAATATAATTTTCTATTTCAGTAAGATGCATTAATAATTAGTCCGTTTTTTATTAATTGAACTTTCGAATTCCCATAAACCGTAAAAGCATAAAAATTAAGACTAATATTTAATTAATGAATGAAATGATTAAGTACTATTAAATGAGTTTATCAATCATTATATTTGCCGAATTCCAAATTAATTACAAAAATGTTAATACCGTGATAATTTAAATCATCTACCAAAATACTATACAGGATATTTTATATTAACCTTTTTAATCTTCGTTGGTAATTACATTAATACAAAATTTTTCATTGCAATTGGTCCAGTTCTTCCAATCAAGCCATTTACGGTACAAGTGTAAACTCGCCTAAGCATTATTATCTGCATAACATCTGATGCAACAAATAAAATATCAAATTGCTTAACAGTCGTTCCATAACTGCGTGGTATTACATTTAAGTATGTTATAATTTATGCCGATTAAAGTTAATCACAGCCAGTCGCGAAAAAAGGCAGAGGTGGAAATAATCATATATTGCAAAACTGAAGAAACCTGATGGTCTGAAAAGGATACATCATATAATAAAATGTTACATCTTTAGAAGTATACAGGGTGTATCACAATTCCTCTGCGAAAATTCTATAGAGCCAAAGTTAATGCAGAAGAGTCAGATGAATTGCTTCTGTCTACAGCTGATCTGTTGAGTAAGATCTTTAGATGTGTTCTATATTATGGCTCTTATTCAACTTAAGAGAAAAAAAGTGGTCTGGAATCTGGAATTGTGTTGAGGGTAGCTTTTAAAGCTACAGCACTTAGGCCCCGTTGGACCCCTTGTACCTCCTCCCATTAGGAAATCAATCCACCTGAGCCGTTAACCGATCAAGTTGGTGACGTTGCTCAAGGTATCTCTCTAATATAGGCCATAGAAGGCCAGCGCTTTCCCAGCATGGAATCTCTTGTTGACGAGACGGCAGTGCATTTACATAGTACTTGTAATACTGTCTCGTCTTCCTGTTCACAGCCCCTACAAAGAGATGTTTCACACTTCCTCACGTTGAATACCTAGATATGGCCAGATATTTTTGGCTGTACCCTTATATTCTAAGAACTTCTTAGTTTGTGGGTGTTTTCTTTAACAATTTCAGCGAATGCTGACCAAAAAAGTGGGTCTATTGGAATCTATTTGTCATAGGCATCTTAAAAAATTTTCAATTTTTTTTTTGTTACGTACTTAGGTATGTTAATTTATATCATGATAAAATATGAATAAATATGACTGAAAATGTTCTAATAAGAAGTAAACATAATAAAACGGTTCTAGTAAACACCCTTCAATATCTATCATAGAAATATTTTTTTTGAGCAGCAAAATCTGCCATGAACCCGTATAATTCAGTAAGCCTTGGAATCTTAGAAAAAATCTGAGTCACCAGTAAAATGTCATTTATGTACGAGATAACACAAAATATTTTTAAATGCATCAAAATTTAAGACTGCGTATTTTTCTAAATATCCAAGACTTAGGATTTTACTAATGATAAATTATTCCGAGTATCGTGAGACAAATAGAAGCAAGACATTCCCAGAAGTCCATGTTTCAACAACATATTTTGTTTCTTATAAGAGGCATTTCATATATCGGAGGACACGCTGAATGTTAATATGTCTGCAAGTATTTATTATTAAATAATTATAACATTAAATAATTAAATAATTAATAAAATAACAAAATATTAATAAAATAATAAATAATTTTAAAAATTTCATAAATGTTACTGCACATATATTTGTAGAGATATTGTACAGAAAAGTGGCATAAATTATGTCCAAAAGTACTATAAACTAATATACACAATAGATTGTATAAAAAGGTACAGAACTGGTTCTGTACATTTTCATGCATACAGCTTTTTGATTACATAAGGACATTAAATTTAAAAAATAATTTTAATTAGAAGATTGGCCACTAATACCTCTATACTCCGCGGTCGAAATTATAGAGAGTGACTCAGACATAATATAAAAACACTATTACCATAATGCGTATAAAATATAAAATAATTTTTATACGGTTCAATATTATTTATCTTTGTGCCGCTCGCTACGCACATCGACAGAATCTATAATCGTCTATAGACTGAGTTACACTGAACGTCGATCTATATTCTGTCTCTGTCTTTTGCACTTGGTAGGGGAATAGGGAAACGTCATAGCATAAGCGTAGACGAGGGGTCTAATTCCATGGCTATAATAAATTTATAAATTAAAAAATACAACTGGGACGTTTTAAAATGCTGTAATAATTAAAAGTGCCGGTAAACCGTAAAAAAATATTAGATGTTATGTTTTATTCTTTTTTCAATATTTTCTATATCTTGTTGCCTTTTACTCAGACACGCCAATGGATTTTCGTTCCCGGCACGCTTCCTCCTCTTACTAGTCCAAAAGCTAGCGATGAGTCACTCTCTATAATTTCTACCGCGGAGTGTAGATCTACATGTTTTGAACTTTTGTTTTAGAGGCATAACGAAAGATTTTGTCGCCAAACTAACATTTTGGGCAGGAACAATCAAATAGTTCAAGATTGTGAACATAAAACCATGCAAAATGTCTTTTAGTTAGGTATTAGAAGCTTTTTTAAGATGTCAGTTTGTTTTCAAAACAGACAGTTGAACTACTTATGTATTTCTAGAGTGGCTTTCAAAACGATTCACATTTTTAAAATTTATTATTTTTATTTTGTTTTAAGGTCAGGGGTTTACTTTAAAATTAAATTTCCCGACAAACTCAAGCGGCCGGAAGGGCTCACGGTGAGGATTAGCCGCTAACTTGTTTCTCGGAAATTTAGATGCAATGGATCGGTCACGCAGCGCGCCTTTTGCATTAAGCAATTTTATTTGGAGTACGATTTGCATGACTTATCAAATCAGTGTCCGAGCTCAGTTCTGATTAAAAAATGGGTGAAGAAGTTTGAAGAAAAGGGTTCGACATTAAATTTGAAGCAAACTGGAAGTCCGCGGAATTTATAACGTGAGGGGAACGTACATCAAGTTTTCTCTTCCGTTAAGCGCGATCAAGATTTGTCGACGAGCAAACGTTCGGCTAAATTAGGAATACCACGCACATCCTTACGCCGTATTTTGAAATTACGTCCATACAAGATCCAATTTAGTACATGAACTAAACCTAATGATTTAAATTTATTCAAATCGTTTGCCAAAGTTATGTTGAATCGCTTCAATAATTTTGATTACATCTTGTTTTCCGAAGAAGCTCACTTCTACCTTAAGGTGATCATATCCCTGACCGAGAAATAGTCAAATTTCTGGCGTTTTTAGGTACTGAAATCTTGAAAAGTAAAACGTGTAGAACAAAAGTAAGCACAACAATAAAATCCTCGATATTCTGTTCATTTATTGTTACCATTTAAATTTACTCAAATAAAATAATAACATTAAAAAAAGCGTTTGTAAAACATGCGTTTGCTGTTGTCCTAATCCCATATTTTAAGAATTATTTTCATGTACTTATGAATAAAAGTAAACAATTATATATGTAGGACTAAGCAAGTGCATGTTATAAGAATATTTACATGTGGAGTTATGTATATAAAAAAGTATTTTCGTATATTTCAGTATCTAAAGCTTTGATGGTTTGATCGTTTTTTGCACCTGTTTATTCGTTTTACTGCGGCGTCTTTGAAAATACTCAGATGGCATGACATAACATTCCTATTATTTGATAAGCTTTAAATTATTCAGTTATTAAATGTTTGAAATTATTTGTCTTTGTGGAAAACAGTATTTAAAGAATACGGCACCCTTAACGGCACGTTAATAAACAGAATAGCATATATTGGAGCAGCCAAAATCCTAAAGTCAAACATCAAAGCCCCTTCATTCGCCTAAGGTAACGGTTTGGGCGGCAATTTCAGCTTGAGGAATCATTGGGCCCTATTTATTCGACTATTTTCGCGGCCGTACGGTCACTGTGAACTCTACCACCACAGTTGCAGAAACTTGTTGGATACAATATGAAAACGTGGTTACAGCAAAACGGAGCCACACCTCTAACGAGTTTTTACCTGTAGTGAAAGAAAATAAATGTTCCCGGAAAAGCTAATTTCCTAGGAAAGAGGATATCCTGTGACCATCCATGTGAGGATTTGACGCCAGTAGATTTCTTTTTATGGAGATATTTGAAGAATCAATTAAAAGCAAACATTAAAGAAGTGATGACTTCAATATTACCGTCTCTTTGCCGAATAGTTCTGAATTTCTGCACTCGTTTAGAAGAAATCAAGACGGCGATCATTTCGATGACACTATTTTTAAAAAATGAATTCCCGTTTATTGTTATTTTTATATGAACAATTTTTAAAATAAGTCATATAGTTTTATTTTTATTAAATATTTAAAAGTGAACAAATTCATGACACACCTTGCATGTTGTGTTATTCTGCGAGTTATATTGTTATTCATTATCATGTGAAATTTGAACGTTTTATGTCTGTTGTATTTATATTATTTTATTAACATTTCTGACATGGTATTTTTTTAATTATCATGATTTCAGTGTTTAGAGGCAACAAAAATATATACTTTTCTGTGAAGGTGATATGAATATCTACAGGGTGTCCCTGAAAAGGATGGACAACGCTTGACCACAGGTTCCTTGGATGAAAATAAGACTATTTAGCCTAACTGACCTATATACAAAAGTGCACGCCACACTGAGATATAGCCTTCTAAATATAAAAGATATAACCGTTTTTTCAAATAATTTGAAAACTGTTTTTCTTAGAAACTTTAAATTGCTACACATACTTTTTATATAAAGGGAATATAAATATAGAATTTGGTGAGAATACATATATAGGATAGTGACTATGCGCCACTGGCTATCCCGTATTTTTTTTGTGTGTACGCCAGTGACGACAGAATTTGTTTTTTTTTTAATAAGCACTAATTCAGAAGATTTTTTGTCTCTTACAAAATTTTGTCACCGTTTATGGATTTCGAGTAAAATTGGATTTTTTTACACATTAAATAATATAAAGACAGTTTAAGATAATTATAACAGTCTACGATGTCTAACTGTCTAACTAATCAACTGTCAACTAATATTTTAATTGCTTTTCTTATATTACCTGCTACATTGAACGCAAAAAATTATTTAGAATTTCTCCAAACAGATTACCCTATCTGCCTGAAGAGTTACCGACAACACTACGAATGAATATGATTTTCTTGCATGATTGAGCCCTCCACATTTTGCCTTATGCTTTTGCAATAC
Organism: Anoplophora glabripennis; assembly: GCF_000390285.2. NCBI lineage: Eukaryota > Metazoa > Arthropoda > Insecta > Coleoptera > Cerambycidae > Anoplophora > Anoplophora glabripennis. Next base: position 49,557 of record NW_019416956.1, on the reverse strand, counting down.
TTAGATGAGCACTATCTATCTACTTAGAGGAAATAATGTCCCTTAAAATGGCCACCTCGATCCCCGGACCTAAACCCATGTAATTATTTCCTTTGGGGAGCGTTAAGGACCATAGTTTATAGCTTTTCAGTAAACACAGAAAACGAATTATGGGAAAGAACTCAAAATGAAATTAATGTTATAAGAGATAATGCATAATTATTGGATAAAATTCATTTTAATTTCCTAAGAATTAAGGCTTGCGTTCAAGAACAAGGAAGTCACTTTGAGCATGTACTCTATTATTATTTTAATGTGATTACAAATATCAATTTAGGTTTATTTAATATGTTAATGTAGACTTTCTTACATTATTAGTTAATATTGTTTATTTAAAATACTAGTATTGATTTTTTATTTTATTGATAGATAATACCTACTAAGACTAAGCGTGTGTAGTTAATTTTGTTTTTTTAAGTGTAAGTTTTTTCATTATTATTCTCTGCTTTGAGGCTGCAGCTATAAATTATTTTTTACAAATCGGAATTTTTGCGTATATTTAATTTTGCCAATTTTGCCAATGCCAATAAACGATATTAAAATTTTGTAAGAGCAAAAAAATCTTGTAAAGTAGTGCTTATTTTAAACAATATAAATTCTGGCGTCACTGGCGTACATACAAAAAAATTATGGGATAGCCAGTGGCGCACAGGCACTAGAAAGAGCACATCCTGTATATGTATTATCACCAAATGCTATTTACGTTGCCCTTATATAAAAAAATTATGTGTACCAAATTTGAAGTTTCTAAAAAAAATAGTTTTCTAATTATTTGAAAAAACTAAAGCTATTCTATATTTTGAAGGCTATATCTCAGTAGGCGTGCACTTTTTTATATAGGTAAGTTAGGCTAAATAGTCTTATTTTCATCCAATGAACCTGTGGTAAAGCGTTGTCCATCCTTTTTAGGGACACCATGTATATTCCAAGCAACTTATGTTTAAACAAAAATCATCCATCAATAACTAGAAACATACAACCAATATTGTTTTGAAATATTTAGAAAATAAATTAAGATCATTGATCAAGTAGATAAAAGCCTGGTAATCGAATTATGACACTCTGTAGCAAGACAGTAATAAAATTTATTGAAACTATATAATCTCTAACTACTAAATAAATTTTTAAGTTTCATAATCTTTTTTTAGCGACCAACATAGGGATAGAGTAGGCGATGTGACGTCAAATGATTAGGTAAATTACTGCAGGTCTATCCTTACAGTCGCCATAGATTATCAAACCGAGTGAATGTAAACTGCAATTTATTTAATCGCTAACTCAATATCTGCCGTACCTGGTGCTTTACTATCATTTTATCTCTTACGAAATGCCCAGTGAAGGAGATTGTTGGTTGTTCCTTTCTCACCTCTTTAGCATGAACATATGAACAACTACCATATATTCTTGGGGTTACAGTAATACAATTTAAAACAAAAAAGAATTCTCATTATATTTTGGCTTTGTCTGCATACCCGAATTTACATTTACGATTTTGTTCTTTAACTAATTAATCACTTGAAGAATATTTATATTAATTTCAATGTACGTCTGACCTCATGCGCAATTAACCACATACGCATTTAGACATGCTCATTTAACCACATCAACTCATATAAGCGCTTACCCACAGTGGATTATGTCACATATGCACCTGGCCACATGTACATTTAGTCCTATATGCATTTTGCCACATGTTTATTTAGCCAAGTGTACATTTAGCCATATATTAATTTAGCCACAAGTTCATTAGCCACATGTACATTTAACCACGTGCATATAGCCGCGTGCACTTAATTTACTGTCTTACGCTTCAACATATCATATCATACAGACATATAGCCACTCATACAGACATATATAATGTGCATGTTCCTAAATGTACATGCGGCTAAATGGACATGTGGCTAAAGCTATGGTTTGTTAGATAGTCCAGTCGCGTTAAAAAAAAAGGGCTTAACCGGGAAAAAATTAGGGACCACAACTTTATTGTTCTAACCTTTAGGGGGTGTCAATAGTAGTGTAAATTCAGAATCGCGACTGAATTCCACCTCTGCATCAGCCGCCATCTTGAATTTAAGGAAAAATCGTTTTTGCTCAATATCTCGGCTATTTTCAACTTTACAACAAAAATGGTAAGGACTTAAATTGTTTCAAATGCGATTTCCTACAACTTCTTTTGTTACAAGTTTTATCGTGCGATCGATATTTTTCAAGTTAAGGGGGAAAATAGTGACAAAGTATAATTATTGAAATATCTCGTTTGTTCACGTCATAAATGTACATAAACAAAGTTGGAAAGAATTATATTTTCTACAATTTTGATCTCTACTACCAACATTTAAGGTCCTACACCTATGGCAAGCCTAGCTAAACTCAAGGGATCAACATTCCATAGGCCTGACGTCACCGGCAGCTGGCCATGACAAGAATGGTCCAAACTTTAGAAGAAAAAATAAATTTAAAAAAACATGGCTTACACCTTTAATGCTTGCAAGAAACTTTTATAAAGAGGAAGACGACAGAAGTCGCAACTATCTTGCAAGCAATGACACGTGCCTGAAACTCTACCCCGGTGGTGGTGTGGAAAAGAGTTTGCAAAAAGCGTTTATTTTAACGAATTTTAAAATGACAACCAAGTTTTCACCAGAGGAAGACAAGAAATTAATCGATCTCGTACATCCCCCATTGTATACCGTCCCTTCCAAACGTCTGTTAGAAAACATTCAATCTTCACTTTTATTTTTACGACGACAACTAATTAAATTTAAAAGATCTTTTTAATGTCCTTTTCTCAATAAGTATTGTCATGAAAAAAAAAATTGCAACAATAATAATAAATATTTTCGTCTGCACATATCAACATACAATCACAAGCACTAAATCTAACAAAATACCCTCCTTCAAAACCGATAAAGTTGAACGCTACAGATTCTGCTATCTGCGTATGTCGTCTGCGACGCACAATTCTAACAAACCAAAGCTTAACAAGTAAAGCTTGGCTCGGTTGGTTCTATTTATAATAAGACTAACTAGTAATTAGTGAAGCTAAATGGATCGATCACTAAGGAAAAATATGGTGATCAAAATGAAAAAGACATTTTGTAGTATTTCTAAAGCAGAAAGTGAATCACATTTTGATCCGATTCTTTCAATATATCGAAAATAAAGGTCATTCGAATTGGATCACTTAAATCACAGTACGAAATATTATTTTTGTTGTAACTGATTAATAATTTGTTTCTCACTATTGTTAAATTTTCTTTAAAATATTGCTTTTTAATTTTTCTATTAATTTATGAAACTATTTGATTACAAGATTGCAGAAAATTGCAACATCCTATTCAGAAGAAAAATTACATTGTTGATGATTTTCAGACCAGAAACATTACTAAACAGTAACAGTAGGTTATTATAGCCGGTGCTGAGACTCCCCCCTCCACTTTCGACATTGGGATGACCTTGGGGTGAACTTGGGATGACCTTGGGATGACCTTGGATGCCGTCATCCGTGACCTGGATGACATTGGTAGAGGTCACGGTGACCTTCATTTGACCTCTGCATATGGGAGGAGGCATTTGACATTGAATGACTTTGAAGTGACGTCATTTAGTGAACAAGGAATGCTCCACCCACACTCTCAAACCCGATATTTAAAAGGAGGGAATGGGGTAAGCTGAAATCATTTAGAGTCGAGTTATTCGTCAGGAACGTGGAATATAGCAAAATGCATTTGTGTAGTGGATGTGGTAAAACGTTTACTCGTAGTGACAATTTACGTCGTCATGAGAGGATTTCTTGTAAAGCGAGAATAACCAGTGCAGACGAACCTAGTGCTAAACATATTAAATTCGATCCTTCAAGTACCCAAACTATTAAATGTTGTAATAAGACTATACCCGCTAATCAAATAAATGCGCATCGCAGAACGCTGGAGCACAGAACAATGTCTTGTACTCCCAAATGCGACGGTATACAAATTATCAACAGCGCGTTCAAGCGTAGAATTATTAGCTATCGAGTGTATAGTCAAAATCAGCATATAGATTACAACCTGTTTTTTAATGAAGTAAAAGAGAAGATATTGGAATTGCTAGAAGAAATCGTGAAGGTCCACAAATCTGTAAAAGTCAATATGGAAACTTTCGGCAAATACGTATTACCAACAGAGGAAACAACAGATGTTAAAGCATTCAATAGTTCTAATAGGATTATTGACGAATCCAAGGATCTCAACAATATTTATCAAGAGTTTGTCGATACGATGATATCTCAAACATCGGAATTTGAAGAAAAAGATTCTGGTAAGTAAATGTGTAAAACACATTGATTTGTTTAAATACATGTATGTATTTAACGTTTCAGGTTGGGCTATCTTCGAAATTTTGTATGTGGAAGTAAATATAAATAAAAATAGTCCTCTATGTGCGTCTTCATACATGAAGTTACCAAAGTTCATCGAAAACAAGAAAGCTGTGGTGAACATAAGAAATCAAGATCAGAACTGTTTCGCATGGGCCATAACTTCGGCGATATATCCACCTAGAGGTCCAATTCAGGAGGTGTCGTCGTATCCACATTTTTCTACAGTTTTAAACGTGACGGGTATGGATTTTCCTGTTAAATTAAAAGATGTCGTAAAATTTGAAATGATGAATGATATATCTGTTAGCGTATACGGTTTAGAAAAGGAATTTAAGGATAATAAAATGAAATACGAAATAGTAGGGCCGCTGCGGTACGCAGCAAAAAAATTACGTTATCACGTGAATTTGTTACTTATTACAGAGGATTGCGGAGAGAACCATCATTGTAGAAAGCAATGTATAAAAAGTCATTATTGCTGGATTAAAAATTTTTCAAAGTTAGTTTCTAGTCAAGTTTCACTTCACGAACATAGAAAATATTTTTGTGACGGTTGTTTGTTGTATTTCAGTAGCGAAAGATCATTACTACAGCATCAGAGCAACGACTGCAATCACGTTTATACGACAACACCTTCAAATAATCTTCGTATAGATAAATTTGGAAAAAGCGTTCCCGAAAACATATTAAAATTTGAAAATTTCGAAAAGCAATTGAAGGTGCCTTTCGTGGTGTACGCCGATTTCGAATCTATTCTAAAACCGATCGACACTTGTGAACCCAATCCTGCAAAATCTTTTACGAACAAAACGTTCAGTCACGAACCGTTCTCATATGCATACTTAATAAAATGTTCATTCGACGACTCTTTGTCTAAATTCGTATTATATAGAGGACAGAATGCCGGGAAAGAGTTCATAAAACGTCTCGAGTCGGATTTAATCGAAATTTATAATAAACATTTAAAAGAGATAGTTCCAATGACCCCTTTATCGGCGGAGGAAGAGCAAGACTTTTTGAACGCAACCGTTTGCGGCATATGTGAAAAACCGTTTCTTGCAGGAGAAGTAAAAGCCAGAGACCATTGCCATTTGACAGGCAAAAAAAGATACGGGGCGGCTCATTCTGTTTGTAATTTAAATTATAAATTACCTAATTTTGTTCCTATCATATTACACAGCATGAGTTCTTACGATTCGCACCTTTTTATCAAAGAGTTGTGTTCTAATAAAGACAGAATAGACGTTATTGCTCAGAGCAAAGAAAAATACATATCCTTCACGAAAAATATGTATTTACACGATTATATCGGTAAAGACGGAAAAGTAAAGAAAAAATATTTGAAGATGAGATTTATCGATAGTTTTAAATTTCTATCTACTTCTCTGGAAAATTTAGCACTCAACTTGAGCGATAATCAATTTCAAGAAACGGTTAAACACTTTCCGAATTACGAACAATTTAATTTAATTAGACAAAAGGGCGTTTTTCCTTACAGTTTCTTAACAACTTTGGATAAACTAGATAATAAAAATTTACCAAAAAAAGAGGAATTTTATGATAATTTATCAGACGAGCATATATCAGAGGACGATTATCGTAGGGCGCAAAAAACTTGGAATATCTTTAAATGTGAAAATTTGGGTGAGTATTCGGATACGTATTTAAAATCGGACGTACTCATATTATGCGACGTATTCGAAAACTTTCGAAACATTTCACTAGATAAATATCAATTAGATCCGGCTCAGTACTTTACCGCCCCAGGATTAGCTTGGGACGCGATGCTAAGACTCACCAAAGTACAATTAGAACTGTTGACAGATATTTCAATGATTCATTTTTTAAAAAAAGGAATTCGGGGCGGTATCAGTCAGTGTTCGGAGCGAAAACATGTAGCAAATAATATTTTTGTTCCAAATTACAACCCACAAGAGCGCTCGTCATTTATCGCATATTTGGACGCTACAAATCTATACGGTCACAGTATGTCGCAATATCTACCAACCGGCGGGTTCGAATGGTTAAACGAACGAGAAATAATGGATTTCGACGTGACGAATATTCCAGACGAAGGTTGTCACGGATATATATTAGAAGTCGATATGGAATATCCATCGGAATTGCACGACTTACATAGAGACTTGCCATTTTTAGCAGAGAGCATGATTCCTCCCGGTTCTAAGTCGAAAATTCCAAAATTGATACCCAACTTGAATAATAAAAGTAAATATATAATACACTTTAGAAATTTAAAACAAGCTTTAAGAAACGGTTTGAAATTGAAAAAAGTACACCGTATAATGAAATTCAGTCAGAGTTGCTGGTTAAAAGCATACATAGATTTAAATACCGAAATGAGGAATAAGGCAACAAATAAATTCGAAAAGGATCTATATAAATTAATGAACAACGCGGTGTACGGAAAAACAATGGAAAACGTGGATAATAGAAGAGACATTAAACTAATAACTCATTGGGAAAGAAGGGGGAGATCCTTAGGTGCAAACACATTAATCGCCCGGCCGAATTTTAAAACTTGTACAACGTTTTCAGAAGACTTCGTAGCCATACATATGGGTAGAACAAGAGCTCATTACAACAAACCATTGTATCTCGGGTTTTCAATCTTAGAATTATCCAAGACGGTGTTGTATAATTTTTACTACGACATAATAAAAAGAAATTATAAGGATAACGCCTCTTTGCTTTATACCGATACCGATTCCTTAATTATAAAAATCTATACAGACAATTTTTATGAATTTATCAAGTCAAATCCGAGAATATTCGATACATCAAATTATAAAGAAGGAAATAAGTTCGGTATTCCCGTAACGGCATCCGTATTGGGAAATATGAAAGACGAATTTCCTTCGGATCCAATAATCGAATTTTACGGAACGGGCGCAAAAGCTTATTACGTAAAATCGGTAAATACGGAAGTAAAAAAAGCCAAAGGCATAAAGAAATCAGTCATTAAAAAGAACTTAACAGTCGAAGACTATAAAAAAATCGTAGAGCAAGGCGGTATTATATTCAGAAAAATGACTTCGTTTCGAAGCGAATTACATAACATATACACAGAAATAAAAAACAAGGTGGCATTATCATACTTCGACGACAAAAGATTCATAATACCAAATACAACACGTAGTCTACCGTGGGGTCATAACGATATACAATACTACTTAACGGAAGCAGAGAAAAATTTCGAATGGTTCGTAACAGCTTTAAGTCAAAGCGCTAGATGTAGTAGCGAGGACAGCGAAATCAGGTTGAGAAATTTAATAAGCGCACTCGAGGAATTAATCAGTTAATTAAGTACAACAATAATTTTTGGCGAGGGAGAAAAGAAATACGGGGAAATAAGAGAACACGCGGTTATCATATACGTATGGCAGCGTAATTTAAAGATAATTAAAATAAAAGTAAAGTCAACGGATAAACGTAATCGTAGGTAGTGCGCAGTACAGAGTAGTAAAAAAAAAGATCTAATGACTGAAATATAAAAAATAAACGTAATGTATCATAATATTAAAAATGTAAGGAATATAATTGTTACATAACCTATTTATTACTTACTTACAATGTAATTTAATTATACTTAATACAAAAAATAAAGTTTATAACTATACGTATTGTAAGTAATGTATGTCGTTAATAATAATGGATAAACGTAATTGTATGTAATGTGTGGTATAGAGAAGTAATTGTAATGTAATTACGTAAATACGTTGTAAGACAGTTGTTACATAACCTAATTACTACTATGTAATGTATTTAAATGTAAAACAAAAATAAAGTTTATCATTCATTACACGTAATGTAGGTAATGCCGCATTAACGTGTAAGGAAAGTAAATAAAATAATAATTACACAATTAGTCTTTCATTCGTACCATACCATTCACACTGCCTCATTCACACTAAGCACCAGAACGTATAGTAAGGTATATATGAGGTCTTCATGGCAGAGTGGGGATGGTGGGGGAGAGAGTCGGATGGGATAAAATGCCGTGATGCCTCAGAGGAGTTAACACTCGTATAGTCGTCGTCCAGTGTAAAAGTTCTAGTGGCAGTTCGACAAAGTAATTAACTTCATACAATGGGCAATAGTAGAAACGTCACCCAAAAAACTAGCGGAAGCCGAAGACCGCAAACCGCGGAAAATTCAACACCACGCAATAGGACACCGCAGAAAAATATCGAAACGATGAGGGTATTATCTAATATAATAATACCTAACGCGAATCTTCAAGACAACCAGCTGCAGTCCTGGATCACAAATCCCATTAACGGACAACAAAACGCGGCGCATGCCATAGCGTCCACATTACAGCATCCGGGTTACCACACGGAAGTGTATCAGAACGCGTGGCGGCAAGAAGAGTCACGTAACGCTCAGGAAACGTTCCACGGGGAGGTCGCACTTCCAGGGGATATCGTCGACCAAGCTCTGGCAGAAGCAATAAACGAAGGATGTCACCAAAACCAAAACGTAAGCAAAGAAATGATGGTAGAGATCATCCAAGAATTATCACCATGGAGCGAGGGCGACTTCGCAGTTCCCGAGAAGCGGACGACAGTTTGGGACGGAAATAACAAGGACAAAGGAGCAAGATCTACAAAAAAGAACCGTCGCTCCATTGATAAAGAGGGGCCCTCCAAAAAACAAAAGATAAAAGAGGGCGAGAAACCGGCCGCACAATCAAGCGAACTAAAAAACTTGCTAGAAGAGACGACCACCAGGTCGAATAAAAAGGAACAAGCGGATAGTAATAATTCGGGCGCGACGGCAAATATCAACAACCTCATTATCATAGCCGACGACACCGAGGAGAATACCCATCTCGAAACGGAGATAGGTATGTTTTCCCAAGAAACCGAGATGGCAATATTCAGGCAGGCCATAACAATAAAAAAGAATTTGGTAAAGGAGAGAAACTTGACGGACGGCGAGTTCACAAGGACTCAACAGGAAGCGGACAGAATACAGGAGGAAATCTCTCGCTTGAACGAGCAATTGAGAGTGACGAATAACCGACTTAACGAACTAGGCCACCGTCGCGATAGACTAACATCGAAAGTGAACTGGATAACGGAATCGCTAGGTTAAGATTAGTTTTAAGTAAAATGATTACCGAAATATGTAGAAGTAATTAAGGTTAAGACAATATAATAAGTATAGTAATTGTAATAAATTGTAATGAGACAAATAAAGGAAACGAAAATGCAGAAGTTGATTTTAATACGTGTAACAGCGATATGAATTATTTAATACGTGTAATAGCGATATGAATTAAAAAAATAAATTGAAACGCAATAGCGACAGTGTAGTTCTTTAACCTCGTTACATAATCCAAAAGTACACACATTAATTAATAAGTGATAAGGTAAAAAAAAAAAACAAATATAGCCGGCCGTCCTTAGTCGAAACGAAGTATACATACATTCCTTATTCGAAACGAAGTATAGGTATAAAGAGAAGGATGGCAACACCGGCAAAGTCAGACGCGGGACCTGAAAGGCGCAGGTAGAAGAAAATGGCAACACCGGCAAAGTCAGACGCGGGACCTGAAAGGCGCAGGTAGAAGAAATCGTACCCAAGCTGCGCAGAACCACCGCGCAGGTTAAGAGGGACAGAGAGGTAGCGACGCGCTACGCTAGAGACGCCATCGAAATTCTTTTCCTCTCAACCTCCGCCGGGTGCAGACGTGTGTCTCCGTTCTGAGTCTGAAGTGGCAAATTGTTTTGTAAATTAAAGAAAAATCGTTTTTTCGTTTTTGTTTCGTGGTCGATTGATTGCGTTGTGAATTCTCGAGTATCACGATGATGGGATTAAAGCGTGGTAGAAAGCAACGTGGCGGCAAGAGGCCCGCAGTACGCGAACTCCAGCCGTTGCCGGTAATGACGCCCGCCCAGCGGATATTGCAGCGTCAGTGGCTGCAACCGGCGGTTTCAGAGGTACCACCGAACGTGCATCTCCCTCAGGGTACAGAAATCGTCCTGGTGCCGGTGGTCAAAAGGCCGAAAACTGCAACGAACCCCGGGACTCGGAGGGAAGCGGCAGTGGTGGCCGACGGAAACAGCGGTGGCAGTCGCGAACGCGCAATTAACTATCGCGTTGCTGTCTCCCATGAGCAGCAATCATGACGAGGACGAGGCCGACCATCGAGGCCAAGTGATGGAAAAATTTCCGGACAAGGCACGCTCCAAGATGGCGGTTCCCACGGCGACGATGGAAGGCGAGCAAGCCAATATGGCGGCGCCTCCACCGTCGACGAGAGGCGCCATCTGGAACGGAAGATCCTTTGCACTCCATAACGCTGATTACTACAGCGCAAGTTCACGTTCCGGCCGAGCCGAGACGCGAACGAGCAGAGCCGAAACGCGAACGAGCAGAGCCGAGGCGGGAACGAACGGGTGGTAATCAGCCTGGGAGAGAAGATGCCGTCACTATAGATGCTACCATGGCGGACAGGAACGAGGGCGAGGGGCGCAAGTCTTCTCGCAGGAGCCCCAACGCCAAATGTTGGAAATGTCGAGAGAGTGGAAGAGGGGCAATAGCGAGAGACAGACAGCAGCGCATCGCAAACTCGCTATGATCGACCACGAGATGCAGACAATTCGCGATAGATTTCGCGAATTGGCAGCAGAACGTGTGGAGGCGCAGCGAAAGTGCGATCGAATGTCGTCGCAGCACGCTTCAATCAACATCATCGTTAACGATTAAGAAATCGGTCGCGAAAAACGGAGACACTGGAGGTTGCGATCCTCCAAGACTCCCCTATCCCTCCCCCTTCACTCCAACCCAAGTCCTTATCGTTATTGCAGTCCATAAAACCCAAGTTTTGAATTCCCGCCTTTTTTTCCATCAAAAATCCAAAATTTCAGTAATCATTTTCACTCACATCCGAGAAATTTTTTGAAAAAACATTTACGTAATTAATGTTACGAGAGAAATTATTTTATTGTGATATAATGTATTATAATGAAATTGTATTATACTCTAAAATAAGATATTAATTAACCAATTACTGCTTTACAATTGTACATTAACATATGTTTTTCATATTTACAATAATTTTAACAATTATTCACTACTTCTTAGCTAGCGTTCTTTAAGTCGTATCGTAACACTTGTTGCTTGTAAATTAAACACCAACATTCTCGAAAATGGCAGTTTGCGTCGCTGTACAAACAACCCACCCTATCACACAAATATTTATCCGTTCTGCAGCGAGGGCAGACATTATTCCAACAGTCCTGAGTATATGTGTCGCAACCTAAACATCTTTGATGTAATGGTTGACACGCACTCGATGCACACTTTTGGCAACTGACTCGAATTATCCCGATATTTATTGTTCTATTCTTCATCATATTCGTACATGTTTCACATTTATTTGTACTCACTGTCTTGCTTGAATCTACGAAATTCACCTTTGTACATTTAGGGCAAAGACCAGTACAAGGATTGAGTAAGTTCTTGTTAAAGAAACANAGTTAAGTCAAAATTAGTATGTGAAGCAAGAGACGTGTTAATTTCTTCAAATTGTACCAAATGGTCAGAGCTAAAAGACGAACTGTTGCAAAAATTTGGTGACCCGCGATCCGAAGAATTACTTGTCCATGATCTTTCTACCTGTTTTCAAAATCATAGTGAATCGTACGAACAATATTTTGAAACAATTAAAAGAAAATTACAGATCCTTCTAGAGCATGTTAGCATACGTACCCCTAACAATAACATAAGAATAAGTAAGGAAAACATGTATACTAAACAAGCGCTAGCCATTTTCAAGGCAGGTATATTAGAACCTTACTGTTCACACCTTCTAAATATCCCAATCGCGACTATTGAGCAAGCCCTATACGAATGCCGCAAATTTGATAACGAAAAGGCCCAAATTCAATTCATGAATTTTATGAGAAGTAAATCGAGACCATCGGGAAACTTTACTAAGAAACCTAATCATCAAGTAAAGCCACAATCACATATTATAACAAATAAATATTTTGTTCCCCGCTATAACACACTTTCTAGCCCACATCATTATATACAATCACAAAATAATAATCCGGGAAGTTTCGCAAACATCCACCGGAATCCTGCGCCCAGAAATAGTAATAATTCGACACAACACACCCCAACGCCTATGTCAATTTCGACGCGAAATACATACCGGCCACAACAAAATGACAATTTTTCCAGACAACAACATAACAACGGTAGTTCGGCGCGATTTACACCGACTCCCATGTCTGTTACCACACGCAATACATATAGGCCACAACAAAATAATAACTTTTTCAGACAACAAAGTAAACCGACATTTATCGCAGAAGAACTGTTCAACGTAGAACAAAACCCTGACGATACTCCTTATGACGCGACAGACTACACAGAACATTATTATCCCGAAAATTATGCGGAGTATGTGAATGACACGACGCAAGAAATGCTACCAAACTCAGAGAACTATTTCACACCGAACGAAGAAAATTTTCGCGAAATCGCCTCGGAAGCCACATCGACCTAAATTCCATTAGTAACATCCCTAAACTCCCTTTTATTTCAATACCCAGTCTAGGATTAAAAATCCTCATCGACTCAGGAGCATCAAATAGTATAATAAACCCAGAACCCGCAAATAAACTTTTTAAGCCTTATATGTTCAAACAAAAATTTTCCGTTAAGTCACTAGGTCAAACGATAATAAGTAATGATAACATTGCCTACCCAATATTATCGGAATTCGGTATAAATCACGAGTTTAAATTCAACGTTGTCCCATGGCACGAACGATTCGACGCGTTAATTGGTAGTTATGACTTCCAGCGCTTACAAGCAAAAATTGATTACAAAAGTCATAGTTTAGAAATAGGTAATAAAAAGATACCATTTTTTATCGAACTTAATCCACAGAATTTCAAACCATTCAAACAACAAGTAGACAGAACCGTAAAAATACCTGTTAATGTTGAACGCGGACCAGTGTTAATTCCGGAAAATAATATTAACGATATTTGTATACCGGAATCGATCGCGTATGCACGGGACGGTTTTTGTGAAATTCCTTTTGAAGAAGACCGACATATAGAAGTTCATTTTAATGAGCAAATCGACGTTGAACCCCTAATTAATATAGAAGTCCATAAACCACAAGAAAACAAGTGTATTCTCAGTGATAATAATTACGCCGAATATTGTAACTCTGTTGTAGCTACAAATAATTACAAAATCTTTGTACAGTTAAATAATAATAAGATATTAGCTGCATCTAGAGAGCCATTTAAAATAGTAGAAGAATGTAAAGGACAATTATATCATCACATTGCATCCAATAATGTATTAATTTATTCCACAAATAGCTGCAAAATCATGATTAATAACATTACTTATGAAAACACTTATACCACTCTCGCGTATAATGTACCAAATATCCCCAAAAGTAATTTCAAATTTGTAAACAAATATATTAGCCTTGAGCAGAAACACTTCGATGATTTCTCGAAAATCAAAGAAGAAGCTAGAGAATTAAATGAAAAGATAGAACTACACCCTCTTGTTCATGTAGCACACATTTCTATCACCTTAACATTATTACTAATAATTTGTGCTATTGTTACAATTTTGTATGTATTTAGACATAGGATTATAAGATTAGTTAGGGTAACTTTAATTACCAATGAAAAGGAAGAAACTACAATTGAACTCGAAGAAAAACTCTACCCCAAACTTCCTACAGCTCCACAAGTCGAGGACGCCTTGAGCTAAAGGGGGGAGGAATTATGTACATGTACCTTTGGACGCCGTGTACCCCATTAAGATGTCGACCAACCCATTAAACCCTTAGATAACCTTAATGCAAGCAACATTATAAAAGCCTCGAATGTTAGAAATTAGTTCAGTTCTTTTTGGTTGTTAAGCTAGAGAGCTCGCCCTAGTTTGTAATTTAACAAATAAACATTTTTTAAAAACATCTTTTCAAGAGTTGTGAATTTAATTGGCGCTGCGAACAGGATACTCAAAACGGTGAATTAAATTCNAGAGGGCGAGAAACCGGCCGCACAATCAAGCGAACTAAAAAACTTGCTAGAAGAGACGTCCACCAGGTCGAATAAAAAGGAACAAGTGGATAGTAATAATTCGGGCGCGACGGGAAATATCAACAACCCCATTATCATAGCCGACGACACCGAGCAGAATACCCATCTGGAAACGGACATAGGTATGTTTTCCCAATAAACCGAGATGGCAATATTCAGGCAAGCCATAACAATAAAGAGGAATTTGGTAAAGGAGAGAGACTTGATGGACGGCGAGTTCACAAGGACTCAACAAGAAGCGGACAGAATACAGGAGGAAATCTCTCGCTTGAACGAGCAATTGAGAGTGACGAATAACCGACTTAACGAACTAGGCCACCGTCGCGATAGACTAACATCGAAAGTGAACTGGATAACGGAATCGCTAGGTTAAGATTAGTTTTAAGTAAAATGATTACCGAAATATGTAGATGTAATTAAGGTTAAGACGATATAATAAGTATAGTAATTGTAATAAATTGTAATGAGACAAATAAAGGAAACGAAAATGCAGAAGTTGATTTGAATACGTGTAACAGCGATATGAATTAATAAAAAAATAAATTGAAACGCAATAGCGACAGTGTAGTTCTTTAACCTCGTTACATAATCCAAAAGTACACACATTAATTAATAAGTGATAAGGTACAAGAAAAAACAAATATAGCCGGCCATCCTTAGTCGAAACGAAGTATACATACATTCCTTATTCGAAACGAAGTATAGGTATAAAGAGAAGGATGGCAACACCGGCAAAGTCAGACGCGGGACCTGAAAGGCGCAGGTAGAAGAAAATGGCAACACCGGCAAAGTCAGACGCGGGACCTGAAAGGCGCAGGTAGAAGAAACCGTACCCTAGCTGCGCGGAACCACCGAGCAGGTTAAGAGGGACAGAGAGGTAGCGACGAGCTACGCTAGAGACGCCATCCAAATTCTTTTCCTCTCAACTCCGCCGGGTGCAGACGTGTGTCTCCGTTCGAGTCTGAAGTGGCAAATTGCTTTGCAAATTAAAGAAATATCGTTTTTTCGTTTTCGTTTCGTGGTCGATTGTGTTGTGAATTCTCGAACATCACGATGATGGGATTAAAGCGTGGTAGAAAACAACGTGTGGCGGCAAGAGGCCCGCAGTACGCGAACCCCAGCCGTTGCCGGTATTGCCGCCCGCCCAGCGGATATTGCAGCGTCAGTGGCTGCAACCGGCGGTTTCAGAGGTACCACCGAACGTGCGTCTCCCCCAGGGTACAGAAATCGCCCTGGTGCCGGTGGCCAAAAGGCCAAAAACTACAACGAACCCCGGGACTCGGAGGGAAGCGGTGGTGGCGGCAGTCGCGGACGCGCAATTAGCTACCGCGTATGTACGGTAGTTCCGCCGAGGACGAGGCCGATCATCGACGCCAAGTGATGGTAAAATCTCAGGGGAAGGCACGCTCCAAGATGGCGGTTCCCACGGCGACGATGGAAGGCGAGCAAGCCAATCCCTCCACTCGGGTGCCGTCATAAACTATATTTAACCGGAGGAGGGTCGCTACCTTAATTCAGTTTCGTTGGATCTTGGAGCAGTAAACAGCTACCACGAATTTTCAAGAAGACAGTGGCGAAGAGAACGACGAGGTATGTACTATACTTGTACCTAGTTTTCTATTTTAATTGCAGGTAATTTATATGTAATTTGTGTTCATGTAGGTCGACCCCCATAATATTGCGGATTTATCTATAAGGCAGTTGATTGAGGTAGGATTCGATGTGGTCGGGGAGAGCCATGACGGAGGTATGGAAGCTGATGCCACAGACGATGTCGCAGAGGGACTTGTTCGAGGGATATATGTGGAGGCAGCAGAGATCTTCTCGGGTCAGAAGAAGTATTGCACTACGATGTCCTCCATCGTAGTACCAGGTGATAGACTCTACTTCCTCTGCTATCGGTGCTTCGAGTGTTTCGCCATCGATGCTATCCCCACTTCCAGATACCAGTACATCGAATCGCACAGGACAATCAAGCTGGAAGATTTCCTGTCCTATAATTGTGATTCTTGTAGGCTACCGCTTAACCAGCTGAAATTAACAGACTGCTGTATAGTATGCAATAATGTTAAGTAGTGCATGTGTTTAGACTAAGTTATATAAATTGTAAATTAATTAGTGTATGTTCAATATAGTATTATATATTTATTTGGTATGTAGCTTTATAAATTATATTTTCATGTTTATATATCATGCAATAAATAAACTTTTTATTTTTTACCCTATTCATGGCTTTTATTATTACTCGTATATGATAATTAATTGAGAAAATGTAAAAATCCCAAAAGTGCCACTAATAAAAATATGTCAAAATTGAAAAAAAAATAAATGACTAAAGTAAAGCTATAAACACCGATAGCAAATAGTTACTTAAAGAGCTGTGTATTAATTACTATCTTCATTTGTGTGAGAACCATCGAAGGGGAAGTACACAATTTCATTAAAAATGGAGACAATTGTTGTCGATATACAAGGTTTTAACTTGAAACAGTTTTACCCAAAAGAGATTTCATTTATCAGTGGACAATACACCGCCCATTATCTATTGAAACCCCCGGTTTCATTCAATACACTAGATAGAAAATCGAAAAGACAAGTTACATATCTAGAGCGATTCCACCACGGATTAAGATATTCTGATGGTTACATAAATTATGAAATGTTGGATGATATATTGCGCAAACATTTATTATACTGCAATATAGGTATGGTTTATGTTAAAGGCTACCGGAAGGAAATATTTCTTAAACAAAAATTACAAGAACTGAAACCATCATTTGGTCCAATCGTAATCAACGTGGAAAATCTGACAAGTAATGTTTCCTCCAGTACACTTCCTGTATTTAGTAAAAATAGTCCATATTGTTTTTACCATTGTATCAATAAATGTATGTGTAGCTTAAGGAACTGTAGGGATCTTTATAATTGGTTATACACATACTTACCTAAATAAAATATATTTTTTTCAATTTATCATTTTTTTTAAGCCCATTAATCTCTGGCCAGGGAAATCTCCACCAGCAAAATATTTACTATGTGTGAGAATTTAACTCCTCCTTCTATGGGAGGGATGAGTTGAATTTCAAACCCTACCTCACACTAGTAAGTAAAAGGGAGGTTTTGGTTGTTATATTATAAATCCCTTCCACTCAAGTGTGAGAGAAGGGATGACTATCTGCCTATATATACCCGCAACTTGGATTTGTTTGGCAGTTCAACTCTACCAGTTCATTCGAACATATATATATATAACCTAAACAACCATTTTCCTTAGAATAAATTTTTTTTAAAAACTATGCATGTCATCGTATTGGATAAATTATAACAATATAATATTATTGTGTTTTTTTATTTTCAATTTGAAAAAGGCTTGCATTTTTTAAAATGTCGAAATGTACCAGGAAAATATTTTTAATCGGCAATGTGGTACGTGGATACGTTGTAAATGAAATGACACAATAATATTATATTGTTATAGTTTATCCAATACGATGCCTGATGCATAGTTTTTAAAAAAATTTTAGTCTAAGGAAAATGGTTGTTTAGGTATGTATTTGACAAAATTATATTTTTATTAAATTAATTGTAATTACAGGAAAAAAATTGTTTCTAA
Organism: Anoplophora glabripennis; assembly: GCF_000390285.2. Taxonomy (NCBI): domain Eukaryota; kingdom Metazoa; phylum Arthropoda; class Insecta; order Coleoptera; family Cerambycidae; genus Anoplophora; species Anoplophora glabripennis. The sequence continues at coordinate 31,427 of NW_019416956.1, read as the reverse complement.
ATATTAAGTAGTCTGTATTTTAGGTTTTATTTAATTAACAATTACAATTTTAACAATAAAAGCCTTTTGAAAAAGTTCCTGATTAGGAACGAAACGTCAAGAAAGAAATAGCTGCTGTTTCTTTTACCTCTTTTTTAACCGACTATCACACCAGAACCCAATTCCCAAGAAAATAAATAAATATAATATATATATAT
>NW_019416956.1:0-31172 GCF_000390285.2 Anoplophora glabripennis | reverse complement strand
TAAAGGAAATAATATATCAGGTTAAAGTTTATGCTAGCGTGGCAGTATTAAAGGAAATAATATATCAGGTTACAGTTTATGCTAAAAAACAGGTCTGAACTTGTAGAAACTTGATCTCGAATGCTGCAATACCAGATAAGAATGACGCAATGCTGTTTGGAGGTCATTGACCTGCCCTTATCGTGATTGAATTTTAAATTTACCACCACCTGGCCATGTGACGTCACTTCCATGCCGCCATGATACTTCTTGTATAATGATGCTTCCATGCCGCTATGATACTTCTTGTATGACGTCACTTCCATGCCGCCATGACACTTCTTGCATGCCAACACCCACGCATCTCTTGCACAACGACAATGCCTACAAGAAGCCGCTGAAGGAGCGATGGACACTGACCATGTGACTTTGACCCCATGTGACCTTGACCCCAGGTCACCTTGACCCTAGGCGACCTTGACCCGGGTGATCTTGATATAACCTTGACCTCAGGTGACCTTGACCTCAGGTGACCTTGACCCAGGTGACCTTGACATGACCTTGACCCCAGGTGACCTTGACCCCAGGTGACCTTGGGGTGACCTTGACCCCAGGTGACCTTGCCACGTCACTTCCTGATCCAGAAACCGCCTCATATATCTACTGCCGTCATAAACTATATTTAACTGGAGGAGGGTCGCTACCTTAATTCAGTTTCGTTGGATCTTGGAGCAGTAAACAGTTACAATAAAAATAATGGCTGTAGGAGAACCCCATCATGAATTCTTGAGCTGATTGGCTACCACGAATTTTCAAGAAGACAGTGGTGAAGAGAACGACGAGGTAAGTACTATACTTGTACCTAGTTTTCTATTTTAATTGCAAATAACTTATATGTATTTTGTGTTCATGTAGGTCGACCCCCATAATATTGCGCATTTATCTATAAGGCAGTTGATTGAGGCAGGATTCGATGTGGTCGGGGAGAGACATGACGGAGGTATGGAAGCTGATGCCACAGACGATGTCGCAGAGGGACTTGTTCGAGGGATATATGTGGAGGCAGCAGAGATCTTCTCGGGTCAGAAGAAGTATTGCACTACGATGTCCTCCATCGTAGTACCAGGTGATAGACTCTACTTCCTCTGCTATCGGTGCTTCGAGTGTTTCGCCATCGATGCTATCCCCACTTCCAGATACCAGTACATCGAATCGCACAGGACAATCAAGCTGGAAGATTTCCTGTCCTATAATTGTGATTCTTGTAGGCTACCGCTTAACCAGCTGAAATTAACAGACTGCTGTATAGTATGCAATAATGTTAAGTAGTGCATGTGTTTAGACTAAGTTATATAAATTGTAAATTAATTAGTGTATGTTCAATATAGTATTATATATTTATTTGGTATGTAGCTTTATAAATTATATTTTCATGTTTATATATCATGCAATAAATAAACTTTTTATTTTTTACCCTATTCATGGCTTTTATTATTACTCGTATATGATAATTAATTGAGAAAATGTAAAAATCCCAAAAGTGCCACTAATAAAAATATGTCAAAATTGAAAAAAAAATAAATGACTAAAGTAAAGCTATAAACACCGATAGCAAATAGTTACTTAAAGAGCTGTGTATTAATTACTATCTTCATTTGTGTGAGAACCATCGAAGGGGAAGTACACAATTTCATTAAAAATGGAGACAATTGTTGTCGATATACAAGGTTTTAACTTGAAACAGTTTTACCCAAAAGAGATTTCATTTATCAGTGGACAATACACCGCCCATTATCTATTGAAACCCCCGGTTTCATTCAATACACTAGATAGAAAATCGAAAAGACAAGTTACATATCTAGAGCGATTCCACCACGGATTAAGATATTCTGATGGTTACATAAATTATGAAATGTTGGATGATATATTGCGCAAACATTTATTATACTGCAATATAGGTATGGTTTATGTTAAAGGCTACCGGAAGGAAATATTTCTTAAACAAAAATTACAAGAACTGGAACCATCATTTCCAATCGTAATCAACGTGGAGAATCTGACAAGTAATGTTTCCTCCAGTACACTTCCTGTATTTAGTAAAAATAGTCCTTATTGTTTTTACCATAGTATCAATAAATGTATGTGTAGCTTAAGGAACTGTAGCGATCTTTATAATTGGTTGTACACATACTTACCTAAATAAAATATTTTTTGTTCAATTTATCATTTTTTAAAGCCCATTAATCTCTGGCCAAGGAATGTGTCCCAGTAACCACTTACGTTGCTGCTAGCCAAGACGACAGGCCGAGGATCACCACACAATAGTAAGTAGAAGATATCTTTTAGTTATTATAAACCCCTCTCACTCAAATGTGAGAGAAGGAATGTTTGTGTATCTATATTTACAACTTCTATCTGTTTGGCAGTTCAACCACACATCCCGTCGTCGCCGTAGGGAGTATACTGGACGACAACAGCTGGGACGACGAGTGTGTAGCCCGACCGACCTATCCCACAACAACACAGGTCGTCTCAGAGGAGAACTGGGACGATGAGTGCAGCGAAGGACCAGGCTACGACCCAGTTGCTGCCACACAAAACAGACTGTTCATTAGGGATGGACATCAGGTGGTCAAGAAAAGTAAAACTGAAAAGAGGGCGTTTAGATTAGCTGAAAGGGCCAGGTGGTTTCGCCTCATGAGCGAGGAGATGGCCTCAAAAAGTCAACAACTACAAACCAATGAAAAAATATTGTATAATATGTGTAAAAACATAAAGATGTAATAAATATATTATTTTTTATTCATTGTTCTTATTCTTATTTCAAGTTCTCCTTTATATATAATATAGGCAAAGAAAGAAAATTAATATAGTGATGTACTTGAGATATAATTTTATTGTGATAGATTAAAAAATATATACATATCAGTATTACATAAAGCTATATATATATTCACTACATATTTTGCCACATCATTTTATAAAACATTATTAAACCATATCAGCTTTGTTGGTCCAACCATTCTGCTGTGATGGCAGTCCGAGCCATTTAACAAACAATTTATTGCCCTTCTTTTTCAAAATTTTTTCCACTAAATATACATCTGGGTATTTCGTCCTCTGAAGTTCGTACTCATAGAAACATCCTTTAATAGGTTGACCATCCATATCTTCTATCATGTATGTTATGGGATTTGTTATATTTACTTTAACAACTTTAAACAGTTCTGTTGAATAGTTAGCTGTATATCCCTTTTCAAATACACCTTTGTATTTGCTAATTCGAACCGTGTCACCAACACGGAATTTTGGTTTTAATGCTACTTTGGGACGAATATATACGCTTAATTTTGTTGTATTTTTTACATCGATGGGCTTCATTCCTGTTGTACGGTGATCGTACCATTTGTAATTGCCTCTGGCCGAGAATTCTTTATATAACCAATTTTTTAATGTTCTTAAAACACGTTCAACGATTGCTGCCTTTTTTATGCTGAACGTCGAATAATGATATACTGTTCCATTAGAGATGAAAAATGACGGTTATAAAATTCCTTTCCAAAGTCCGACTGTAAGTGCTTTGCAGAATAAGCAGCCTCACGAAGTATACTTTTCATTGCATTATGAACTTCTGTAGCTGTTTTGTTCTTAAGTGGCTTGGCCCAAACATATTTAGAATAACAATCAATTACTATGAGTATGTATCGAAGTCCTTTGTTTTCTTTAGCAAAACCTTGCATTTCGGCTAAGTCGACCTGCCATAGGTCACCAAATCCCTTTATTATAGTTCTTCTTCTTCGAAAATTTCGTCGAGCGGATTTGTGTAACTCATTAACGACCTGTCTCTTCACATTACTCATAATTTCATTTATATTCAGAATGTATTTATTTATTACGAAAACCATGCACCTTGTCGAGCTTCTGAAACCGTATGATACACTTTAACAATTCAGTAATGATGTATATCGTTATTTCTTAATCACCCCGAATCCATTACCGATATAGTCTTTGAGTTCTTTTATGTCCTTTTTATTCTTCTTAATTACTTCATTAAGTTTTCTCATTTCTTCTGTTATACCAAATAAAGCTTTATTAACTCCTGCGCTGTATGTCTTAATGTAATTGTGAAAAAAATCACGTGGTACAGCGTCTGCACCATCTAATGGATTTGCGATATTTTTTAAACACTTATTCTGAATATCAAAGTGTCCATCTTTGGTAACTGTAAAGCCAACACCTGGCGGTCCGCGTAATAGTATTTTCTTTGTTCTCTGTTGTCCTCTACGACCAAATTTGTCGATGGAGCTCATCGTTGATCTTTCACATTCAATATGTAAACTGCTAATAATTAATATGTGATGCGATTTATATATTTATATCTGCTATAAAATGATGGGTTAAATTTTCTTTTAAATATTACGGCCCTCTTCACGTAATTCTTCGACGTAATTCTTCGAGCTCCATAATAAACGTAAGCGATCAACTAATTCTTTAGGTTTGTTTTGAAAAAGCAGCTGCTTGGTTAGTTACCAACACCATGAAGGCAAAACGACTCTTAGGTATGGGATGTACATCCACGAAAACGACAGCAAAAAGAAGGAAGCGTAGAAATAAGAATGTCAAGAGAAAAATGAGTGGAAAGAAGGTTGGCTTTGGTAATGGGGTTGTTAGTAAAGTCCGAACTGAATTGCGAAAAGCTGGAGGTAAACGATTCGTTTCCAAAGACACACGAAAAGCTGCACAGTTTGCATTAAATGCTGCACGAAGATTTACTAAAGCATCTGGTGGTAAACGAAATATTCGTGTTCCGCGAGTAATAGCGGTTCCAAAAGTTGGTGGAATTTTACCGTTAATTCCTATATTTGCNATACTTCCATGCTGCCATGACACTTCTTGTATGACGTCACTTCCATGCCGCCATGACACTTCTTGCATGCCAACACCCACGCATCTCTTGCACAACGACAATGCCCACAAGAAGCCGCTGAAGGAGCGATGGACACTGGCCATGTGACTTTGACCCTAGGTGACCTTGACCATAGGTGACCTTGACAAGACCTTGACCTTAGGTGACCTTGGCACGACCTTGACCCCAGGTGACCTTGGGATAACCTTGACCTCAGGTGACCTTGACCTCAGACGACCTTGTCCTCAGGTGACCTTGACATGACCTTGACCCCAGGTGACCTTGGGGTGACCTTGGCCCCATGTGACCTTGCCACGTCACTTCCTGGTCCAGAACCGGCCTATTATATCTACTTGAAAAAAAACCTATTTGATTGTTGTTGAAAAATTTAGTATATGTAACTTATCGATGTCGATCAGCTTACGGCATTTATCTATATTTTTATAGATAAATTGAAACTGTTTATTTTTCACTCATCTTCTTCACTATCAGAAGTTTCAAGCATTTCTTCAGAAGACTCTTCATCACTGGAATGTTCGGGATCTTCGTTGAGAAGGTCTTCGTTGCTATCTGAAAAATGTAACAGTAATATTTAAATAACATATAAAAATAATTCGAGAACATATATTTTCTTTAAAAAGCAATAGCCCCAATGGATTTACAAGAACTTATTATAAATTAGTGTTACATTATTTACCATTGATATTATTGGTCTCTTTGTCCAATTTTAGATCGTCTATTGTCGTTGGCAGCTGGTCTCCTTCAAACCAGTTGAAAACTGATTTATTTTGAACTTCTTTCACCTGTTCCGACGGTCAGCTGTACTAATTACCATCAATGAGCCAGCTGACTAGCTTTAATCGACTAACACAGCATCAAATGCCTTATACTTGAGTTTGGTCCATTTAACGATTACAAAATTTTTTGAATTTCCATACGCGTGGGAGGATAGGGTGGTATCCACCATTACCGTTCTAGGAGTTTCATATCATTGCCTGACCTTAGTTGAGATAAAAACTGTCATGTAAACTCAAATTTTTTATCTAGAAAATAACTCAACGAATTCTGCAGCTGGCTCCCGGACTAGAATAGGTACAAGGTATTCAAGATTGGTTTAAAAAAAACAAATTTATTAATTGTTGTCAAAGGGCTAAAGATATTTCCATGAAATTTTGTTGTTAATGTTTACTACCATCGAGGGAGCACGTTTTGCAAAGAAAAACATTATTTTTAGTTTTGCACGTTACTGGATATATCTAAAGAAAAAATTGGGTCGCCATTGCTTTTTCATAAAATAAAGGTTAGTTTTGGATTCTTCATTCAATTTGGAAGAAAAAACTCTTTCGATTTTTTTAGGTTGTGTCGCTGCTAAAGATTGATATTTGCGATTTGCTTGTATTCCATGTGAAAACTTGTATTCATTTTAATGCAATTCGTCAAACAGTTCAGACGTAAAGTGCGTAATTCAGCGACCGCGGCAGGATTTGTTAAATTGATAAACAAACTTCCCGTTGAGCTACATTTACCGTGAGGATATCAATACTTACTGTGATCCTGGTACAAAACTAAAAAAGAGATTAGCAAGAGAAGATCCCGGTATTAACCCTCTTGACACTGCATGTGAAAACCACGACATATGCTACGACAAATCTAGTGGCCTATCTGCGCGTCATAAAGCAGAGTACGAATACGTGCATGGAAAAGGGTTAAATCTAAGGACGCTAGCATTAAAGAAAAACCAGCTGTCTGGTCAGTTACCAACGGTATGAAGACAAACCGACGCTTAGGTATGGGATGTACATCCACGAAAACAACAGCAAAAAGAAGGAAGCGCAGAAATAAAAAAGTGGAAAGGAGGTTGGCTAATAGGGTTGTTAGTAAAGTCCGAACTGAATTCCGAAAAACTGGAGGTAAACGATTCGTTTCCAAGGACACACGAGAAGCTGCACAGTTTGCATTAAATGCTGCACGAAAGTTTTACTAAAACTTCTGGTGGTAAAGGAAATATTCGCATTCCGCGAGTAGGTTCCAAAAGTTGCTGTAATTTTACCGTTAATTCCTATATTTGCTGGGCTTTCGACCTTGGGAAGCCTAGCTGGTGGTGCTGCTACTATATACAATACTTTCAATAACATCAAGATTGCCAATGATTAATTAGCTGAAGCATCGCGTCATAATAAAGAAATGAAAGCCAATGATCTCATACTATATTCGATGTCAAAATGCATATGCATAGGTCAAATGACGGCCACCGTGACCTCTATCAATGTTATGCAAGTCACGGATGACGTCATCCAAGGTCACCCCCAAGGCCGGAAGTGAAGGGAGAAGTCTCAGCACCAGCTATAATAACATACTCAGAATATTATTGCAATTGATTCTTTGCCATAGTGTTTTGAAAATATTGTCATGCAGTTGCACAATCATTTTAGTACTATATCATTCAAAGACGCGCTGGTTGAGTCTCTTCCCAGCTATAGAAAAGATTTTGCAAATGTATGAGCCCCTTAAGACATATATGCTGAAAAATGAAAATTATGTATCCAGAACTTTAAGAGAGTTTTTCGAAAACGACTTCATCGAAGGCTATTTTTGGGCTGTTCATTCTTTCATGGCGATTTATCAAAATCACATTAAAGACACAGATATGTTTCCGTAAATGAGGATTTGGAAAACTGTTCTGAGGTAATGAATAGCATAAATGCAAGGATTGAACAAAACTTTTGCCCACTAAATAAAAGTAGCTTCCATTATGTGTAAATTCGACGAGAAGGACGAAAACTTTAAACAAGTTACTGCGTCCGAAGAAAATATTAAAAACATGTACATTATTGCAGAAAACTATTTACGATCTTGGAGTGAAAACTTGTACAAAGACACAAGACATTTTAATTGGATGGTATTAAAGAACGTTCCTTAATTGAGTCAAGTTTCGGAAACTATTCTAGCACAATACAAAGTTAAAGTTGACGATAGCAAATGTTTTGACCAATTGCAAAACCTTAAAACATTTTTGAAAAATAAAAAGAGAAGACGATGATTTCAAGGGGCTGTTAGAACATAAAAAATGTGTAGCCTATTTTAAATCTATCAGTAATACAGATTACTTTTCAGAATTCCTTACTCTTTGTTAATATTATTTTTCCATTCCGGGTCCTAATGCAAATGTTGAAAGAGTTTTTTCTTTAATCAACAATGGTCAAAAGAACGCAACAGATTACATGTAGACACTATAGCTAAAATGTTGGTTGTAGAATTTAATTTCAAGCATTTGACATGTAAAGAGTTTTACAACTCAATTTTGAAGGAAACCGAGCTTTTAAAGGAGGTGTCTGCCAACCAAAAATATTAATTATTTTTGTTTCAATTACTTTAGTGTATTTAGTTAATTAGTGAAGAAGTTTTATTTTGTTTTCCATGCAAATGGCAACAGTAGTAAGTAATAAATGATTAATAATAAAGAAGATTCATTTAATTTTATTGTTATTTCATTACAATTTAAGATTTTATGGTAAATCAAAAAAACCTGGTTTTACATCATTTTTTTTGTCGCTTTAATAACAATAAGACAAAAAAATCTTTTATAATTAAAAGTGTCCGACGGATCAGTGTTGGATGTCCAAAGCCAATATGTTCTCGTAGTGGTCGATCAATTGAAAATGTTGCAGCAGTGAGAAACAGTGTACGTGACAATCCGTCAACTTCCATTCACCGTCGTTCTCAGCAATTGGACCTTTCGTATTTTAAAAAAAGATCTGCACATGCATGCCTACAAGATTCAATTAACTCAGGAATTAAAGGCAACAGATCATAGACAGCGTCGGGTCTTTGTTGATTGGGACATGCTAAGGAATTTTTTTTGGTATGAACTGCAGATCATTGATGCGGAAGACATGTGGTTTCAACAAGACGGTGCCACATGCCACATATCACGAGAAACGTTGCAATTTTTGCATATAAAATTTATGTGACACAAAAAGATTATGCCAATAATCCCAGAACAATTCCAGAGCTAAAGGACGAGATTCNCCGCAATTTTCTTCAAACCATTGGACTGAAACTGAAACCTCAGTGGTTATAATCATAACATCCACTAGTGCAAAGTTGGATGTGTTTGATGAACCATTGTTCGACAATTCACTTGTTAGTCTACATGAACACACGTACAAACCGTATGGATCACCATACTACAGAAATTCCGATGATATACGAATTCCTATCCATTTTCAAGATCTTATTCTTGATATTGCCGAAAGTTACATATATATAGAGGGTAAATTTACCTCTAGCGATGTGAGTAAAGTGTGCTACCTATCTAACAATGCGTTAGCATTTCTTTTCGACGAGATTCGTTATGAAATGGGCGGAGAACAAGTAACTGTTATTCGAAAACCAGGTATAACAACTACAATGAAAACTATGGTATCATGGGGTCAAACACATTTATAAACGCTACTATCTTATGGATGGGGATAACACAGGAAAACCAAGATATTTTGGATACCACCAGTCACATTTTTAGTGGGAAATTACCTCTAAAATATGTTATGGGGTTTGCCGAAGATTATACAAGGGGTATTCTCAACACCAAACAAGAGCTTACATTGATAATTGCTCGATCTTTTAAGAATTGTTACCTCGGAGAAGTCGATGCAGATATTGAAATTAATAAAATCGAATGGAGGATAAGACATATCGTGCCTGAAGATAGACAAAAACTGAAGTTATTGAATCGCGTTAATAAAGGTGGCGTTAATGCTAAAATTAAGAAGGCCTATCGTATGTGGGACCTATATGAATTACCGACTCTCCGCAAAACAGCTATAGATATATGGGCTATAAAGACCACTAACAGTTTAGAAAGACCTCGATATATCATTATCGGTTTCCAGAGTACTGATAGTTCTGACAATAGGAGCAAGGACGTTACTCAATCCGTTCATGCAGATATAAGCAATATCCGAACCTATTTAAATTCAGAAGTGTATCCATATGAACGTTGGAATTTAGACTTTGGAAAGAAACTAGATTCTGCAGCTTACTATGCTTACGAAAATTTTCAACGCGGTTTCTATGGTAAAGATAATTGTGAACCAATGATGGATATTGGAGAGTTCCGAAAAAATCCACTATTTATTATCGATTGTTCACATCAACAAGATGCCATGAAGTCATCCACTGTAGACATAAAGCTAGAATTTGAAACCCGAGAGAAAAACTTTCCTGAAAATACACGAGTGTATGCATTGATAATTCACGATGCTTATTTGGCTTACAATGCTTTGGACGGTTCTGTACATAATGGATTTAAGTAATCTAACGGACATCTTACGTGCGTCAACAATTTCTTAGTCGTTAATATATTTTATTTTTTATACATGTAATTTATTTCATATTTTGTGTTTTATATAATGTACTCATGTAATAAATAAATCAACAATAAATGTTTAAAATTATATATTTATTTTATTTATATTACATCATAATAAGAAAAGAGAAAATTGTTAATACAATACAATTTATTAATATGATATATAATTTATATAACTATATCAAAATCCCATAAAAATGTCATGTTATGTTTAATAATCTTCGACTTCGTCGTTATCTTGACCATCACCACTATTTTCTTGAGACGTTAATTTGTATTTCACAACAGTTGCATATGGTAGATAATCGAGCAAATTAAAAATAAGAAAACGTTTTAGTTCTATCTCCATCATTTTCTCACAAAAATTGTCCAAATTTAAAGTGCCACTTAAATAATCATCACATAATGAAACACCACGGCGATACATTTTGCAATCTTCCTCCAACTGTCTAACCTTTTCTTCGCAAAAGCAGTAATTCATATCATAATTTTGAGCGTGGAGACTGTCTTCATCTAGGCAATACAACTCACATCTCAACCTTTTCACTGCTGATTTGATGTCCACAGCTTCGGGCCAGCTTTGGCTAGCATAATGCATCCACATTTTTAATAGATCTTTCTACAAAAAACAAATATTATGATTAAAACTGATATTATAATAATATAATAATTATTATTCATTACCTACTAAACTTTAAAACAAGAAAAACAACCTTATATGGTACTGACTAAATAGTGTAAATATATACTAACTAAAATATACTCTATAAAATATAGTTATTGCTATTAGATGTAATGATAAAATTAATTGACAATACCAAATTTTATTAATGCTTTACATTTAGCTTCTTTAAAGGCAGGCTCGCTTTGGCCTAAATAAATTATCGTATACTGCTCCCAAGAAGAATTAATTTTATTCAAAATATCCTCTGTTATGTGTTCTGTAACCCTCTTTGGTAAAAAACATTTGAAGTATAAATTATTCTCCTTATCGAACAGTATTGCCAAAATGCACTTTCCGAAACGCGTAATGGTAAAAGACAATTTTTTAATCACATATGGTGTATCAACTTCCAAAGAGGAGATTGACCTTCGAACAATATCATGAAAATCACCGTTAATATTATTATTAATTTTATTTAAATCATCACTTGATAATGCCATTTTCTGTTTAAAAGTAATTCCTTGTAATATCTAGTTAGCAATAAATATAATAATTGTTCTCACTTCAAAAAAATATAATCACAAAACACAAAAATTTACACTACTGTAGACAATAACTATCTAGGTTTGACACTGAACGAAATGTGTCTCCCTAGGGCGATCTACTCTCTTATATGGAAAATCCCCCACTACAATTCGAACACGTCATTCCAATTCCAACTCAATTCATTCATCATTTCTATGTATGGCAATTACAGAGGACAGTCAAGGTAATTGATAAAATTTTTGTCCCTACTATTTAATTCGGCAGAGGTCAAATGAAGGTCACCAACTGTTATGACGTCACTTCAAAGTCATTCAATGTCGAATGCCTTCTCCCATATGCAGAGGTCAAATGAAGGTCACCGTGACCTCTATCAATGTCATGCAGGTCACGGATGACGTCATCCAAGGTCATCTCATGGTCACTCAAGGTCATCCCAAGGTCGAAAGTGGAGGGGGGAGTCTCAGCACCGGCTATAATAACCTACTTACGTCATCCGCGTAGACAGTAAGATGACACCCCTTTACAGCAGAATTAATTTCATTAATATATAAGATAAATAGTACTGGGACTCCAATGTCAACATTTAAAGTACTTGATTTAAAATGAGACTTCTGATTATTGTTTGTTATAGGCAAAGACACAAATTGATGACGGTCACACAAAAATGATTTTAACCCATTTAAAGTAATTCCTCTAACTCCATAGATTTCAAGAATGGTAAACAATTTATTATGGTTAACGCAGTCGAAAGCTCGGCTCAAATCACATAGTATTGCAACTGGACCGTCTCCTACGTCAAAAAATTCAATTATTTGATAGAAAAAAGCAAACAGATTTGTTGATTTTAGCTGTCGAAACCTATGTTGATGTTCCGAGAGTATATTATTTTTTACCAAAATTTTTTCAGGATCATTTTCTATACCGCCGTTTGTTTTTATACAGATATTGTCAATACATTTATTTTTACAGGTCAATTCCGAGACTACATTCCATAGTGTTTTTGTGTCGTTATTTGAATCAGAAATATGTTTTTAATATACTGTTAGGCATAGATACAGGTCTATAATTCTCTAATAATAAAGGATTTTTTCTTTTTATATAACGGTACTACTTTATTTAACTTAATATTTTGAGGATATAGGCCCGAACTGAATAAAAAATTAATTAGAAATGTTACTGGTGTTATGACTAAATTTAATACTCTTCTTATGAAAAATACAGGAATATCATCTTCACCACATGACCTCTTATTTTTTATTTTTGTATTGAGTAGGGTGACTAATTCATCTTCTAAGAAAGGGTGCAGAAACATACTATTGGTGTTCACAAAATTATTTTTATTATTGGGATAATAATTTACAGGCGTAGGAGGTATTTGATTAATAAGATTTACTGGCGCGTATAAAAAATCATTAAAGTAATTGGTTATTTTTTCAGGATCATTTTCTATACCTCCGTTTGTTTTTATGCAGATATTGTCAATACATTTATTTTTACAGGTACAGGTGTTTTTGTGTCGTTATTTGAATCAGAAATATGTTTTTGATAGTGATGTTTTCTCTTAGTAGATAATAATTTTAAATGTCTATCCTTTGCACTTTTATATACAGGGTCGGAAAGCCCCTATGGTTCATCGGCCGTTACGTGAGAGCGATAAAGAAAGTCATAGAAATCCCTGCGATAGAGAAAGATATAATGAAGGCGTTTAATAGTCACCGCCCATTTCGCCCTTCCACAAATAAGAAGTGGATCTTATTTGTGGGAGGGCGAAATGGGCGGTGACTATTAGACGCCTTCATTATAGCCATCTTTCTTTATCGCACGGATTTCTATGACTTACTTTATCGCTTTCACGTAACGGCCGATGAACCATGGGGACTTTCCGACCCTGTATAGAACTCAATTCGAGATAAATTTTTTTCATTATATACAGATCTTTAAGGCTTCGACTAGATGTTTTCACTTCATTGTCAACCCATCTTTTTCTGTTTATAGTTGTGTTATTTTTTTGGAAAATTTATATTGAAACAGTGAAGAAATAGTTAGTAAAAGTACGTAAAAGCTTCATTAAAGGCTGTTATGCTGTAAAGATACGACCAAATTCTATAACATATTTTCGAAATCAGAAATGTTACATTCAGAAAATATGCGTTTGACTTCCTTTTAACATTGAGATACATTTTTTGTTTTAATTAATGCACCAATTTCCAAATATACCGATCTGTGGTCTGAGATTATGTTGTCGAAAACACAACACAAATCATTATTTTCAAAGTTTACAAATATTTGAGCTATAATTTTTTAAAACCGAATTTCCCTGAAGTGCAATGTGAGCCTTTAAATTCTAAACATCCGGAACTGTATGCATCATATAAAGTGTCTGTCTCCCAAGAAAATTTCAAAAAGGCGATGGAAACCCAGTTTTGGCCAAAAGGAGCGTGCAATCGGCAGTTTTTTGTATTGCGCAAGAAGAGACAGCCAGAAATAGCTTGATTTTTGACCCCGACATTTTACTATTAAATGTTCGAAGTTTAAACGTAAGAAAAATTGACGATCTTTATATAGATATAAGTGATTATTTAAATTTATGTTTTCTATGCCTTACTGAAACTTGGGAAAATCCTGAATCTGTGTATGCTTTACATATTAGTGGATTTAAATTGATTAGTTATTTCTGTAGATCTGATTTCACTGGGGGTGGGGTTGCAATATTTGACAAAAACGTTATTGATGCTGCACTGTTAGATTTACGAAATTACTGTATCGAAAAACATTTTGAAATTTGTGCTTTAAATTGGAAATTTAATAATATTGATACAGTACTGTTAAACTGTTATAGGTCTCCTTCAGGTAATGTAAATATATTTTTTGACAAATTGTCCGATGTACTTAATATTATAAGTAAAGCGAATACGCAAATTATCCTTACAGGTGATTTTAATATTGACTCCTTTAATAATTCAAAGGATTTTAACGTTTTGTGTAATTTATTGGCATNAGGTCTCCTTCGGGTAATGTAAATATATTTTTTGACAAATTGTCCGATGTACTTAATATTATAAGTAAAGCGAATACGCAAATTATCCTTACAGGTGATTTTAATATTGACTCCTTTAATAATTCAAAGGATTTTAACGTTTTGTGTAATTTATTGGCATGTTTTAATTTAGTTAGTTTAGTGAAATGGCCTACTCGGGTAACAGAGACTACCGCGACTACAATCGATCATATCTTTATAAATTTTAGATTTACTGGTCCTTGTTGTGTTTTTGACAATATAATATCTGACCACAGAACTGTGCTATGTCAGTTAGGTATAACAGGTACCGTAACGATTGATAAAAATAATTTTTCTTTGAGAAGAAGTTTTAGTGATACAGCTATTTTAAAATTTCGTACAGCTGTTTCAGATGAGTACTGGCATAATCTTTATAATTTAAAACATATTAATGATGCATTCGCGTATTTTAACAGTGTATTTTTATATTATTTTGACGACGTTCATTTTCCTCTTCGTAAGTATTACAATAAGCCATGTGATAAAAAATGGGTTGATGATGAAGTTAAAGCTTCTAGTAAACAATTAAAGAATGTTTACAATCTTCGGAAAAATGTTCCTGAATTAACTCCTTTTTATAACATTGAAAAGAGGCATCGGCAATTGGTTGAGCTATCTAAAAAAACTTATTATCAGAACAGAATCATGTTTTCAGAAAATCAACCACGTTCCGCTTGGAAAGTTCTATCTGAACTGTGTAATCGTAATAAATCACATAATAATGTCCAACTAAATGTTGATGGGGTTTCTTATGATCAACCGGCAATGGTGGCTTCATTATTTAATGAATTTTTCATAGACGCCCCTCAAAGGGTGGTTGATCGAATACCTAATGCGGTAAACAATTTTAATTCATATAATCATTTCAGGGAAAATAGTAGCTCTCTATACCTGAAACCATATACTCCCACTGAAGTTCTTGAATTGCTGAAAAGAAAGTTAAAAAATAAAAGATCGTCTGGGTCAGACGATATACCAGCGTTTGTAGTAAGGCAAGTTATCGACTGTGTAATACATCCCATTACCTATCTTGTCAATCTGTCCTTTGAGTATGGTGCATTCCCAGAATTATTGAAGACCGGAAAGATTGTACATATTCTTAAAGGGGGTGACCCCAGTAATATCGAAAATTGTAGACCTGTAACTGGGCCTGCTGCCTTTTCAAAGATATTTGAATATTGTTTTTTAAATAGATTATTATCCTTTCTTGATAAGTTCAATATTTTAACAAAGAATCAGTATGGGTTTCGCAGCGGGATGTCCACGAGCACAGCCATTCATTCACTTTTAAGTAAAATATACCATTTTATTGACTTGATGAGTGCCCTATTGGAATTTTTGCGATCTAAGTAGGGCTTTTGATTGCCTCAATCACGAAAGGCTGATATCGAAATTAATATCTTTTGGAATAAGGGGTCTGGCTCTTGATTGGGTACAACCTTTTCTAGAAAACAGAACTCGGTTTGTTGCTATAAAAGATAGTAGTTCGGTACAGTACCCTGTACGGATGGGTGTACCACAGGGTTCAATTTTAGGTCCGATACTTTTTTTGTTGTATATGAATGATCTCGATTCAATTTCATTAAGTACAGGTTTCACTATCTACGCTGATGACACTTCCTTAATCACTTCCAGAGATGATATAAATTTGGAGGCTAATTGTAATATTTTATTAGACGATTTAACAAAATGGTTTTCTGAAAATCAATTATATTTTAACATCAATAAAACGAAAATTTTAAGATTTCACAGTTCACAAAAAAATTGTAATACTTTAGATTTTACCATTGATAACACGCGTTTAAGTACTGACTCTGAAGTAGTGAAGTTTTTAGGTCTTTATATAGATAAACATTTGAAATGGCATGCTCACTGTGATATACTAACGAAGAAACTCTCCTCTCTAACGTATCTATTTCGTAATTTGAGATCGGTTTTAAGTATTGAACAACTACGCTGTTTATACTACGCACAAGTTGAAGGTCGTTTGAGATACGGTCTCTGTTTCTGGGGTAACTCCACATTTACTACTCAGGTTTTTATTGCTCAAAAAAGGCTGCTAAGATCTATAATGGGAGTTCCTAGATATTATTCATGCAGAGTAATACCTAAAAACTTAAGAATTTTAACTTTGCCCTGTTTATTTATATTCGAATTGTATCTGTACGTGTTTCATAATAAGAGCAAGTTTATGTTAAGTAGTTCTTATCATAGATACAATACGCGATAAAATATGGATTTTCATTTGCCATTTTCTCGAATAAAAATAACAGCTAACTCTCCCGACTGCTTGGCCCTTAAAATATATAATAAACTACCTGAGGAACTTAAATCAATGCAAAGTGTATATTTATTTAAGGGCGCTCTAAAGCAATTTTTAATGGAAAAATGTTATTATACTGGTTCGGCGTTTTTGCCTACTCTGTCTTAATTTGTAAGTCTTGACTATTCCTATACATGTATTAGTGTCTTTAAGGAAAATAAAGTATTATTATTATTATTATAATCGTACAAGAAGTGTTTGTTACACACGTAGACTATTTAACCATCTAAAATTAAAACTACCTAATAAATTACACAATGTGCTATTCTTATATAGGTCAAAATTAAAATCCCCACATACAATTACGTTAACATTTACTTTATGTATAAAATCTAAAACAGATAACAGTTTTTCAAAGAATATCTATATATTCCCATTTGGCGATCGGTAACAACATAAGACAATAAATGTTAACTTGTTCCGCATAAAAGGTACAGCACAAACTTCAAAATCTAGTTCTACACAAAAATTACTTAACCTGATTTCCTTGGCTTCGGTACCTTGCCTAACCCATACACCAACACCTCCCACCCAATAGAACAAATTCCTCAAGAATCAGAAAGTCAATACAATCTTCAGAAACACCTGTTTCAGTCAAACACACAATGTATACGTTTTTGTAAGCATTTAATTCCATGTGTAACATATTAATCATATCATAATTTAAAGTAGCTACGTTGAGTAGAAGAATGTTTGGATCAAATATATGGCTGGTGGATTCAATGTGTATCAAACTGGCGTGTTTTGTAATATTTTGCGTCTGTAAAACGACTAACACATGACCCAAATGGCCATATATCGGGATTCATTGCAGTTTCAAAATTTTCTTCTTTCACGGAAACTTTAAAGGAGGCATACAATCCAGGGTGTTTTGGTGTAATGGCTTCGCATTTGACCTCAGGGATATAAGGTTGCAGCATCTCGATTATTGATGTAACTGTTGTTTCGGATTCCACTCTGCAAGCGTGAATATCCGTTCAACGAGGAACACCTTTGACGATAGTTGTTTCCTTGTTTTTTCCCACCATCACCGAATTGCGACGTCTTCGATTTTTTATCTTTCCCAATCTGAAGTTTTATTTTCATTTATTAAATCATTATTAATGTTCACAAATTTATCTGAATCTGAATTTTTGTCAGCATTATTTTCATTAATTAAGTCATTAAGTCATAATATTAATAAATTTGTCGGCAACTAGTTGAGTTTGGGCCTGGAGAACTGAAGCAGATACATCTCTGGTTATCATCTAATGTTAATAATGGTTATGAGTAGGTAAGCAGAGCCATTACCGGACCACTTCAAGGCTACCAAAAATTGCGGATAGCATGTGTCCATCCGAAGCGACCAAAGTGGGGTTAGTTCGCCAGCAAATTGCAGATGGCGTTGGTGGTGACCGAAGCTTCCAGATTTTGCCGCCCGCACTTCGCAGATGGCGTTGACGGTGGCCGAAGTGTTCCTGGAAGAAGTGTCGGCGATGACCAGAGGGTCAGTTGGTTCCCCTCTACCTCTGTAACTATAGTAAAAGCATGCATAAGTAAGGGGGCCGGTGTTAGTTCGAGGCTTTGCCGCCCGCAAATTGCAGACGGCGTTGGTGGTGGCCGAAGCTTCTAGGTTTTGCAATGTAATTCTTAAAATAAAACAATATTTAGAAAATGTATATTTTCTCTTATTTCCACCATAAACATAAAATAAATCGGAAGGAAATTATAACAAATCTCAAACAGGTCTGAACCAGTTCAAACAAGTTAAAACCTGTTGCTGTAGACTAAACATTACAAATAATTTTTTAAATTGCCAAAGGCGTGCCTACTCGAATTTTTCTGTCTTTGTCAAATAATGTCAGAACTTGGATTCGAACCGAGGTCTTTAAATAAGCAGTCTAGCGCTCTAACGCTACTGAGCTATTCTGACAAGTAAACAAAGCAATCATTATTCGACACATTATCTCAATAGTGTTTGCAGTTTTCATGATGACTTTCATTTAAATTATTACCGCGGCACTATTAATATGATCACATAAATTAATTCCCACGATAGTTTGTTCGGTTATTTTCTTATAATTGCTTTAATGTTTATATAAACATATCATATTAGCTACATTATTAAAGTGCTAAGTTTGCGGTTTTAATTATGTTTTGTATTGAATTTCTACATTACAGAACGGCGGTCTCGATTTGTTTATGTTAACATAATAAATTATGATACACATGCAAATATTCGCCTATATAATTTATTATGTTAATATAAACAAATCCAGACCGTAAAGTAAACATTGACCCTGCACCTGAGTAGGGTATTTTTACCGTTTTTGAGTCTCCCCCCTCCACTTTCTGGCTTGGGATGACCTTGAGGCCGAAGGCCGATGACGATGGTGTATGGATGACCTTAAGGCTGAAATCCGAAGGAGATGACGTAGGTTGGTGACTTTCATTTGACCTTTGCATTGCAGTTAACCTTGAAATTAGATTTGTATGGTATGTGAGAGAGGAGGAATTTTACATGAGAAGATGACCTTCATCTGACTTTGGCATTGCTGTTAACCTTGAAATTAAATTTGTGTAGTGTGGTGTGAATAAGGAAGATTGTTTATGACCTTCATTTGTCTTACGTTTTAAACATTGCAGTTAACCTTGAAATTAAATTTGAAATATGTCTATTGGTGTGGATAAGTATCTTATGAGGGTGTGGTGACCTTGAGCTAGTTCAAAAGACTAAAAAATATCACATCATGTGACGCAATTCGCTTGATTTACTTTTAAACAATGCATTTAACCTTGAAATTAAATAGTTGTTTTAATGTTGTGTATACAATGACATTGTGACGTGGTGCATTTGAATTGCAGTATATTTTCTATATAAGAGAGGAAATCAAAGTGAAGAATTACATTTCGTTGTGTGCCAACCCTGCAGTGATGTGATACAGTGATGATGTCTCACAGGGATTTCCTCAAATTTTTCCATTTTTTTTACCAAATTATTTTGCGTTTCTAATTTATTTTCATGGTCACTTTTTAATTCATCTAATTTAACTTTAATATCTCTAATCTCTTCCATTTTATTTTGAGAAATTTTAAACAGTTTAACAACTTCTAAAACGATTTCTGCTCTTTCATATTTTAGCTTATTCTTTTCGAATGTGCTATCTAAAGATATGTTGTTCATTGATTCAAATTTTGATATGTCTTTCAATTTAACTGGAAAATCCATACCTATCAAATTTAAAACCGACGAAAAATGGGGATATGAAGACATCTCATGAACTGGACCCCTGGGCGAATATAATGCCGAAGTTATTGCCCATGCAAAACAACACTCATCTTGATTTTTTATATTTATTACCGCTTTCTTGTCCTCCACAAACTTGGGTAACTTCATATAAGAGGATCCACTAAGCGGACTGTTCTTATTTATATTCACCTCCACATACAATATTTCCTCGATGGCCCAACCTATAACAATAATTTTATATATAAGTAAACGACCTTTGTTTCTCGTCTTCTAATAATTACTTACCAGAATCTTTCTCCTCAAATTAACTTGTTTACGATGTCATCATATCTATAAATTTTTGTAAAATGTCATCTAAATCCACAGACTCGTCCAGAATCCTATTGGAACTATTAAAGGATTTTATGTCGCAAGTGTCATGGGTTTGTAGAATGTATTTTGCAAACGTTTCCATGTTCACTTTTATAGATTTATGAACATTAATGACATCCTCCAACAAACTTATTATTTTAGCCTTTCCACTTGACTAAAAAACTCATTAAAGTCTGTATGTTTTGATTCACTATACACCCTGTAACTTATTATTCTGCACTTAAATGCCGTATTAATAATTTGAATGCCATCAGATTTAGGTGTACAACACAATGTTTTATGTGCCAATGACCTTCGATGTGCATGTATTTGACTACTGGGTATTTCCTTATTACAACATTTAATTGTTTGATTGTTCGCTGATTGCTCATCATGTTGTAATTTCAACCGTTTTGCCATAGGTTCACTGGGAGTACAATATTCCCTTTCATGGCGACGCAAGTTGTCACTACGCGTAAAGGTTTTACCACAGGCACCGCACAAAAGCACATTTCCTTTTTTTTTTAGTAAATATCACTCTGAGATCGTTATTCACAAATGAATTTCATATATACTCCATTCCTTATATATACATCTGTTCAAGCATGCGTTGTATTCATTCCAATATCACACCAATATCAAAGCCAAATTCTCAAGGTGACATTCTGAAGCAATATTTATCTGTAACATTTAACTGAATATATGTCAAATGAATGTTATCACATGATGTGATATTTTTTTCGTTTTTACATACGAAACAAAAATTATTATACTATTATGCAATATATATGCATAACCGTTAGATAGGTATATTTAAATTTTATTTTAAGCGGCAAAAGTAGACGTGATATAAATAAAAATATTTCAATTGAAGGTCATATAACATGCTGTATCATTCGCGCCAAACAAATATAATTTCAAGGTTAACTGCAATGTTTGTAACACACCAGCAAATTTGTTGTTGGTGCGATATTTTGAAATTTATATTGAGCGACAAAATGCATTTAAATAAATAGATATATTTTAAATGAATGTCATCACGCGATGTGATATTTTTCGTTTTTTACACACAAAACAAAAATTAATGTGAAGTTAATTTACTTAGAGCTAGCTCAAAGCCACCTTGAAATATTTTAATTTAATTCGAGTGAATGTCATCACGCGATGTGATATTCTTCGTTTTTTACACACAAAACAAATTAATGTATATTTATTTTTACATAGAACTACCTCAAGGCCACCTTGAAATATTTGAATTTCACTCGAATCGAAGTAGGCGTGGCCAAAAAGTATTGATCGTTTCGCTTGAAGGTTTAGTTACATAACAAGACGGTGTTGGCAGCGACATATTTAAATTTTATTTTAGCGGCGAAATAGGTGTGACGAAAAGTATTGATCGTTTCGCTTGAAGGTTAAGTTAAGTAGGCCTGCCTATTTTATTGATCGTTTCGTTAGTTCTTCTTTCATCCGTTAAATAGATGACTATGTATACGAGGGCAGCATACGAGGGCAGCAGAATATTTTAGGAATTGTAATAGTTCTTATTTATGCGTTATTAATAATTACACACACTTTGCAGAACTATATATTGGCTATTATTTTAATATATATATTTATTTCTTTTCGCTTTTATACATCTTGAATTATATAATGTTAATACATTATCACATTATATGTATTTATTATATTTGTTTAGAACATTTTAAGTTTATATATTTTTTTTATTTGTGGAATGAATGGATAGGGGCGTTTTGTTTCTAAAATTGGTATATATTTATATCAAATCATATATTTCTTGGACTATACAAATAATATATACACATTAAATTACATAAAAAAATATTTACATCTTAAAATTATTCTTGTATAAAATATTTATACATCTTAAAGCTATTCACCATTCACACGTCTCACTTTCATTCGTCCACTCAAAGTTTTTAAAGCCTTTCCACTTTCATCCCTCTTTGGCATTTTATTATTAATTTCGGATTGTATTGTCTCAATCTCCTCCTGCAATACCCGCATCTGATCCCGTTTAACTGCGAGAGTTTCTCGCAGAACGCGGACTTCTTCCTCAGTTTGTTCCTTCCTCCTACTGAGTTTTTCCCAGTATGTGAGTAATGCTGAAATGACATCCGCTTCGTCGGCCTGCGAGTACAGGATCGCTTCTTCTTCTTCTTCCACTTGGGTTGGCGCCATTTCCTGGGGAACTTTCGGAGGTGATGTTATGGAAACTTCTATGGATGCAACCACATCGTCAAGCGTTGGTATAATTTCCTGGGGTGGTGACTGGAGAATTGTCGGCTGTGGTGGTGGAGCTTCTGCTTGTGGTACCGTTACTTCAACCGCAGGTTGTTGCAACAACTGCCGCAATCGTGATGTGCTACCCTTCGAAGCTATTCCTTTTTTCTGATTCTCCCCGCGGTTCGAAGACCCAACAGATTTTTTAGATGTTGCCATCTTCTTAACCGATGGAGAGTTTGGTAATAAAAAGTTACTGATTGGGGACAAATCCATGATTGTGTTGTTCCCCATGTCCGACAATGCCCTTGACAAAATGTCATCGGATGGTATTATTGCATCCATAACACTAACAGCCGTCGTGGTATAACAACCTTGGCTGACAAACTGTTGTTGGAAATACTGAAGGTGTTGACGTTCCTCCGGCGTCACCTTTGGCATAGGTTTGCCAACACTTGTACTCTTCCTTCTAGAACTTGTTGTGGCTTTTTTTGGTAATGTACTTGATCGACCCATTTTTTCTTTTTTAATTACACAAAATTTACACTATTGTAGACGCTCACTGCAGGGTTGCCACACAACGAAATGTAATTCTTCACTTTGATCTCCTCTCTTATATAGAAAATACACTGCAATTCAAATGCACCACGTCACAATGTCATTGTATACACAACATTAAAACAACTATTTAATTTCAAGGTTAAATGCATTGTTTAAACGTAAATCAAGCGAATGGCGTCACATAATGTGATATTTTTTCGTCTTTTGAACTAGCTCAAGGTCACCACACCCTCATAAAATATTTATCCACATCGATAGACATATTTCAAATTTAAATTTAATTTCAAGGTTAACGGCAATGCCAAAGTCAAATGAAGGTCATCTTCTCATGTAAAATCCTCCTCTCTCACATACCATACAAATCTAATTTCAAGGTTAACTGCAATGTTTAAAACGTAAGACAAATGAAGGTCATAAACAATCTTCCTTATTCACACCACACTTACTACACAAATTTAATTTCAAGGTTAACTGCAATGCAAAGGTCAAATGAAAGTCACCAACCTACGTCACTTTCGGCTTTCAGCCTCAAGGTCGTCCATACACCATCGTCATCGGCCTTCGGCCTCAAGTGTAAAATTTCTCCTCTCTCACATACCATACAAATCTAATTTCAAGGTTAACTGCAATGCAAAGGTCAAATGAAAGTCACCAACCTACGTTATCTCCTTCGGCTTTCAGCCTCAAGGTCGTCCATACACCATCGTCATCGGCCTTCGGCTTCAAGGTCATCCCAAGCCAGAAAGTAGAGGAGGAAGACTCAAAAACCGTAAAAATACCCTACTCACCTGCATTTTGTTTTCACGTCCGCGAAATCGAGGATGTGAACTTTTTTCTTTTTCGATGTATGACGTCAAAACTTTTTTCATTCAACGTAGAACTGCCAATCAGAATCAGGGGAGACTAGGAGATTTTTTCATTTAGTTTTTCGATATTCCCAGCCGTTCAGAAGATACAGCAACGCTCATGTTTTTTTTTCGTTAGAATTTTTTCCATTCAACACAGAACTTTTTTCATTCAACATAGGACAGCCAATCAGAACCACGGAAGGCGGGGAGATTTTTCCATTTAGTTTTTCGATATTTCCAACCGTTTAGGAGATGCGCATGTTTTTTTCCCGTCACAATCAGAGGTGGAGGGAAGTCAACTTTTTCCTAATACTACTCACAGAGGTAGAGGGGAACTAACTTTGTCCTAGTATGACGTCACATTTGCGGCCTCCTTACTGCGCATGCTTTTTCCTAGTCACAGAGGTAGAGGGGAATCACCATGACATTGTAACGTACTTTGCTCGGTTGCCAAATTTTTGTAACACCCTTTATATACTTTACTTGGTTTTGATTTTGCGGTGGTGACGGTTCGGTTCAGACGTTACTTGTGGCTGCCCCCGGTATACTACCAACTCTAAACGGAATCTTAATTCACAATTGCGAATTCTAATTTACTAGATTTATTGACGTCACTGACGTCCCTATTTGGACGCCTAATTTTATGACGACCCTTGACTACTAGTTTATCGGCAGCGGTGGTTGGCAGCCGGCGGTGGTGAGTGACGTCACAGGAACGTACTCCGGATTGAATCTTTTTGTTCGGTTTTTGTCTCGGGCGCCAGTTTCCCAATCGGTTACGTGGGGGAAACTCCACGTGAAACCTACCCTCGGTTTAGAGTAAGTACTCGGGATAGCTGCAGTGAAGAAAGTTTAATTCCAGGGGTCTGTTATATTTCTCTTAATTTCAAGCAAAGTAGTTCTCTGAGTGTAGTGTTATTTTCCTTTCAAAATAAACGGTCTTATCAGTGTAGGTCACAAAAAGATAGTGCGACTTTTTACTGAGCGGAATTTATCAATCTTATCGGTGTTAAGAATGAATACAAACGGGAATTATATTTACTAGATTTATTAATCAGGCCTATTGAACTTGAAACAAACAAACAAAAGTAAAACAGATTCTTATTACAGTTATTATAAACAACTAAAATTAGAAATGTACAAATAATGTACAAACGGTGGGAATAAAAATAGAATTGGTTAGAGCAATTATATATCACGGGATTAAAAATGCCTATTCGGTTTTCCGGCGCTGTAAAGAATTACAAAATTAGAACATACTAAAATATCGGTGGTCAGGACACAAAAATCGGTATGGTAGGCAAATGCAGTATTAGGCGGTTAGTTTATTTTTACAATAAACAATCTAATACTATAAGAAACGGTACGCCAACGGTATTCGGTTTTAATTTCGGTCGGTGCTAGAAAGAAAAACACAGTTAGCAAATCAGAGTAATAAATAATCAACAAATATGCCGATTCCAAATGGCTCTGAAACAAAGAAAAATAGATTACGGGCTACTCTAATGCTACAAATAAATATCGTCGGCGGTTTCTAGCAAATGCAACGGAAATATGCGGAGTTAATACCAGCCAAGGAGGAAGCGAAGCAAGCAATACACAAATGGCATAAATAAGCAAACGGTGATCAGGTACAGGAATAGTTTGGGTGACGGGAGGCAAAGTCTATTCGAGTGCACGTTCGGACGCGCGGCCGGTGACAGATTTCTCCTGGAAGCGGTGTTATGCACAGCCAACTCCCTGGGTCTATCCGTCGGTACGGCTGGCACTTAACGTCTTCCGCTGGCGATGTTATGCACAGTCAACCAGCAGTTTCAGTCAAGGTACCCCGCAACGTTCGTCAAAACGAGGGCGATGTTATGCACAGTCAACCCGCCGCCAGACAACGCCGCTGCCGCACCACGTACTGTATACGACAGATGTCTCCTGAAAGCGGTGTTATGCACAGCCAACTTCCTGGGTCTATCTGTCACGGTTTGGCCAGCACCTAACGTCTTCCACTGGCGATGTTATGCACAGTCAACCAGCGGTTTCAGTTAATGTGCCCTAGCTACGTTCCTCAAAACGAAGGCGATGTTATGCACAGTCAACCTCCGCCTGATAACGCCGCCGCCGCACCGGACAGCACTTAGTTCAAAATAGAGTTCAAAACTCGGCAGGACTTATACCAATATCAGGACAAGTAAAGATCAGGAAATACAATTTGCTTACTTATTCCGGGTCGCTGCTCCTGGTGGCTAACTCCTTCGGTTCGGATGGCGGTCTCTGGGTCGGTGTCAGGTCCTCGGGGTGGTCCTCAGGGCTGGAGCTGGAGCTCTTCGAGTTCAGGATCTGAACTGCCTGTTTTCGTCCAGGCACGGTTGTTTTATTGCCACAATCCCCCCTTAACTGACCAGGAGTCTTGGTGGGATTATGCGCGCGGCACTCGTCAGAGTGGGGCAAACGGACGGTTCAACTCGACTCGCGGACAATAATTGCTCTCGCCAATTAAGTTAATTAACAAAAATAAATGGCGAAACTCTTACACAAAACATAACATAAGTACTGGTTCATTACATCATCCGCAGTTTTTGGTGACCTTGAAGCAGGGAGCGGGACTTTAATGTAATAACAGTACCGGTCCGGTTAGAAATGTACCATTTCGATTTCGGTTCGGTTACGGTCCACTAGCTGATATTTGGGTTCGGTTCTAACCAGCCTTTTTCGGTCTTATTGGTTTTCCCTTGTGACGTATTATCATTACAATTATAGTGAAATAATTCTTCCTGATAATTTTTCCATTTAATTATGCATTTGTAAAATTCAATACTTAACGATAATTATATTATATAGTGATGGAAAAGTATGGCAACGGAATATGTTAGTTATCGAAATATGTATGAGGAGTAATTTTAGTCATTTTTTGGTTACATCAGTTTTCAATCAGTATAAACATTTTCAGTTATTTAAATTTAAACGATGATGAACACAATATTATTTATCTAGGGTGAATGATGAAATCTGTTTAAGAAAATGATACGTAATACAATCACAACAAAAACAAACAGTAAAGTAAAATGGCGTTTCTATCACAGAATACGGCCTTTAAAACTCCATAACTCCAAGCCCACAGGTTTATAAAGAATAATGACTCTTCCCTTCGAGCATATACTACTGGAGGTAGCATACCATTGCGAAAAGTGTGGCTGGGTGTGCGAGAGAGACAGAGAGTATCTCTGTATATGCTGTCTCACTCTAGCACGCACACGATTGGTTGGAAATGAATGCTCGCGCTCATTGACTCCCGCAGAGCTCCCGTCGTTGAAGCGAAGAATGAGATAGCATGTACTGAGACAATGTCTGTCTCTCTCTCGCACACTCAGCCACACTTTTCGCAACGGCATGCTACCTCCAGTAGTATATGCTCTTCCAAGCAAACTTCAGCAGGTAAATCCACAGAAACACAACCAAAACGGAAGCTTAAGAAGTACCGAAATTAACCCAAAAGAACGTTTATATTATATTACGTAATAAGTGTTGTAAAAAGCATTTTACGCACGAATGGAAAAGTTACGCACGACGCCGCGTAACGGCGGGTGCGTAATTGCATTACACCACGTATTACGTACTATACTTTACCTACGACCACTACTGTAAATACTTAAAAACACACCGTCTGCGATCAATGTAAGATTCCTATTTTACGTACGGTAAAAAAATCGCACAGCTTGGTAAAAAAATCGTACAGTTTTCCTAGCAACCGCCTAGCAATGTTCAATACAAACAGTATTGTATTGACCGTTGCTAGGTGGTTGCTAGGAAAACTGTGCGATTTTTTTACCGTATGTAATAGGAATCTTACATTGATCGCAGACGATGTGTTTTTAAGTATTTACAGTAGTGGTCGTAGGTAAAATTTTGTTCGGTTCGTGTTCGACACTTGGAATAAATTGACATATGTGTTCAGTTTCGATTCCGGTCCACAAAAAAATTACGGTTCTGGTCCGATTTTCTGTCCAGAAACGGTACAGTCCGGGTCCCTGCCTTGAAGTGGTCCAGTAATGGATCTGTCTACCTACAGCTATGGACATTTCCTTTAATATTTGTTCAATTTTTCGTTTTCAAATTACCGCACAAAATCCGAATTTGAGGTTAATCAATTTTATGACATATTGCCTATGTGTGGAACTTATTCAAACGATAAATACTGTAGATTGCGCGGTGCCAAATATATTAGAATAGTTTTTGTTAATCAACCGTTTCTAAGAAGAGAGAAAAAGAAAGGGAATATCTTCTATCAGACATATTCATGCGCTGTGTGAATAGCGTGGATAGCAATTTGATTTTTAATACCGAAATCGGTTTGACGAACGATTAGCTAGTGCCGCGTAACTTTTACTGCGACGCATTAATCCAGCCCACTTCGGCATTATTGCTGATGGCATATGTATGCAAAAATAGACATTTTCTTATTTCTTTTTGTTTAATATATTTTGATGTGCTATAATTAAATTAATTAAAAATAAGTAGCTCGCAATATCTTGGCAATACGGTTTGTTACATTATGAACGTAATGCAGACATGCTATTTGTTGATCTGCATCCGGTTTTCACATTCCTTTCGTGGACGATTTATTACACAGCCCCTCAAAAAAAGGTTGTAACTTGGATGACTATGACATTCCTATGTATTTTTCGACGCTGAATCCGAATCCGAGGTCAAAAAAATTCGTATGCCCCTAAAATTTTTGTATGACGCTAAAAACATCCTTTAAATACCTAGGGGTAAAGTTATGAATAGCAATATCATTACGAAAAGGAGTATGAATGGGCACTTCGCAACCCTTGTGCTCTTATTGGTATTGCTAAGGCCCCCCCCCAAAGGGGTTGGTACCCCTTTTTACACCCCTTCTACTTCTATACCCTTCCGGACATATATCTGCGTCATGAATGCTTCTAGTTTACAAGCTCTTGAGAATGCTATGGAGACATGGTGAACACAGCCAAAGCACAAACCTCCTAGAGGGGTAAAAACTACGCCAACGGTATTGAGTTTGCACAGCAAGACCAACTCTTAAAGCAGGTAAAGAACATCCCTCGATGAGTGGGAAATAGGAAGGCGCAGAAGAATGTAGGAAGAATTTTTTTCAGTGTGGAATTTATCGAGCTCTCAAACATATTCTGTTATACCTTCTTCAACTCTCGAACATTTGCTTCGGCTTGTCTGTCTTAACCTTTTACCCGACCTCTGCGTTCCATACTAATTGAACACAGACTTTTTCTAACACACACCTTCAAAATTCAACGTAAAAAATAACTACAAAGAATCGACAAAATAAAAGAAGAACAAAATAGGTAGTTTCCACCTCTTAGACAGGTACGAACAAAGCAGTTGGGGACTGTTCTGCTCAGTGCACACCATTGCCCAGAAAAAAAAAAGAAAAATTTGATCTCCCATATCTTCCTCTTCATCCAGCAGCGGATAGTCTTTGCCCCTGCAGGGGGGTTGGTTCTTTGGCTATGTTCACCCTCTACCATGTCTCCCTTGCTGGGATACTATGGTCACTTATCCAGATCACGACTTTGTTTTTGTGGGGCTGTGTTATTCATTTAATATGCCGCTGGCGCCGATCAGGTACACAGGTCACAACATAATAACTCTGAAAGTAGATATATGAGGCCGGTTCTGCGCCACATTTTCTGCGCCACAAACTCGATGGCCAGTGTCCATCGCTCCTTCAGCGGCTTCTTGTGGGCATTGTCGTTGTGCAAGAGATGCGTGGGTGTTGGCATGCAAGAAGTGTCATGGCGGCATGGAAGTGACGTCATACAAGAAGTGTCATGGCGGCATGGAAGTATCGTCACATGGCCAGATGGTGGTAAATTTAAAATTCAATCACGATAAGGGCAGGTCAATGACCTCCAAACAGCATTGCGTCATTCTTATCTGGTATTGCAGCATTCGAGGTCAAGTTTCTACAAGTTCAGACCTGTTTTTTAGCATAAACTGTAACCTGATATATTATTTCCTTTAATACTGTCACGCTAGCATAAACTTTAACCTGATATATTATTTCCTTTAACAGCATTGCGTCATTCTTATCTGGTATTGCATCATTCTAGGCCAATGACCTCCAAACAGCATTGCGTCATTCTTATCCAGTATTGCATCATTCTAGACCAAGGTCACGTCAAGGTCATCGACCTCTGGGCGTCTGGGGTCAAGGTCACGTCAAGGTCACGTCAATGTCAAGTCAAGGTCATCGACCCCTGGTCGTCTAGGGTCAAGGGCACGCCAAGGTCATGACCTCTGATCGTCTGGGGCCAAGGTCGCGTCAAGGTCATCGACCTCTGGTCGTCTGGGGACAAGGTCACGTCAGGGTCAAGTCAAGGTATTCGACCTCTGGTCGTCTGGGGTCAAGGTCAAGTCAAGGTCATGACCTCTGATCGTCTGGGGCCAAGGTCGCGTCAAGGACATGTCAAGGTCATCGACCTCTGGCCGTCTGGGGACAAGGTCACGTCACGGTTAAGTCAAGGTCATCGGCATCTGGTTGTCTGGGGTCAAGGTCAAGTCAAGGTCATGACCTCTGGTCGCCTGGGGGCAAGGTCACGCCAAGGTCAAGTCAAGGTCTTCGACCTCTGGTCGTCTGGGGTCAAGGTCACGCCAAGGTCAAGTCAAGGTCATGTCCTCTGGTCGTCTGGGGTCAGTCATGTCAAGGTCATGACTCCTGGTCGTCTGGGGACGATGTCAAGTCAAGGTCATCGGCCCCTGGTCATCTATGGGCAAGGTCACGCCAAGGTCAAGTCATGGTCATGTCCTCTGGTCGTCTGGGGCCAAGGTCAAGTCAAGGTCATGACCCCTGCTCGTCTGGGGACAAGGTCAAGTCAAGGTCATCGACCCCTGGTCATCTATGGTCAAGGTCACGCCAAGGTCACGTCAAGGTCATAACCTCTGATCGTCTGTGGTCAAGGTCACCTAGAGTCAAGGTCACCTCAATTTAAGACTTGTTCTCTACTGGTTCAGATCTGTTTCCTACAGGTTCTGACTTGCTTTTAAGTATAAACTGTAACCTGATATATTATTTCCTTTATAATTGTAATGTTAGCAAAAATTGTG
>NW_019416955.1:184267-191586 GCF_000390285.2 Anoplophora glabripennis | reverse complement strand
ACGTTTAAGTTCATTTGCTATACGCTACGCCCTACGTCCAAATTTTCAGAACCAACTTGACCACGTTTTTATTTGAACGCTCGTTATAAATAAATTGCCCTGTGAGATAAAATAACATATTGAATATTAAATTTTAAATTAGAAAAGAAGAGGAAGAAAAAAAACTGAAAGAAAAAATAATTTTCATTTTTAATTATTAATATTAATAAATAGTTTGGTTTTTAATTATTACCATTAATCATGTTTAATCATGAACGTATTAAAACAAATTTTTACAGCCTTGATAAGAAGCGGATAGAAAAGATTAAAACAAAAAACACATTAACACATACCTGTTGAGATTTTACATGTAAATAAGAATTAATAAGATATAAAGTCGGTTACTTAAGTTTAGAACAAAGAAGATTATGATTAATTATGTCAAAAGCTTTAGAGAAGTCCAATAAAACTAAAGCACTAAATAGTCCCCTGTCCTGTGCTTTTATTAAATCATCAGTGACGGTAATTAGAGCAGTATGATTTGTTTGAGAAAACCGATAAGCCGCCGAAAAATTTCACTAAAACTAATCCTAAAAATCTTCCTGAATTGAAATTGGCAACCTTTAACGGTGACATTAAATTTTTTAAAACATTCATTGACATTTTTAACGTTCTTGTTCATAATAATGACAATTTAACTAATATAGAAAAATTCTCGCATTTGCATTCTTGTTTAGAAGGTCCTCCTAAATTGTTAGTTCAGCGTACGCCTTTGATAGCTGACAACTATTGTATTGCTTACAATAATTTATTAAAAAGATATACCAATTCTCAGGCACTAGCTTGTGCTTATTAGGATGAAATTTGTGATAGTCCTCATTTAACTACAGACAATCCTGAAAACCTTCAAAAATTACTGGACATATTCGCTCAAAACCAGATGCTCTGTCTAGTTTAAATTATCCTGTAGACTAATGGGAGTTTATTTTAGTTAATATACTTATTCGAAAAGTAGATGCTGATATTATTTCCTGTCGATTTACTACTCGGTGCCGATATTTTCAATAAAGTGATTAAAAACCGTCGTATTCCTGGTGACGCACATACCCCTCCCGCTATAAACACCACATTTCGTTGGATTTTAATGGAAAATCTTAATGATAATAATTTTCCACATATTAATTCCATATTGTATAGGCGAATAAATCTTCATTCACATCATAGTGATTACCAAAGAATCCTCTGGAGATTTTCGCCAAATGATCCCGTTCAAGAGTACAGATTAAAAACTGTTACTTATGGCATTTCCTCAGCACCATTCCTTGCCCTCATTCAACAACTTGCTAGTGACGAGTCAAATTTATTCCCTTTAGCTTCAAAAATACTTCAATCTGATATATACGTCAATGACATAATCACTGGTTGTAATACCCTCGAAGAAGCTCTTACATTAAAGGATGAACTTATTTCGCTGTTACAAAAGGGAGGCTTCTCGCTAAGGAAATGGGCCAATGATTATCGTTTTTTAAATACTATTCCCGAAGATCTAAGGCAAAATCAGTCTATCTTTTTCTGAGCAAAATAATTCTATGAAAATTCTCGTATTAAAATGGCTACCTTCTTTAGATGCATTCGGTTATTAATTAGAAACTTTAAATCGTCCTTGTATAAAACGTACTACCGTATTGTCAGAGTTATCGAAAAAATTTTATCTTATCACCCATCACTTTTTTCGCAAAATATATGATCTTTGGTCTTTAGGTTTGAATTAGGATCAAATACCCCCTCCAGAAGTGTTAAATCGCTGGAATAAATATAAATCTGAACTTCCTTGTCTTATTCAGCTGTCAATCCTTCGTCGTTGTGTACCATCCAAGATTTCAAATTGCCAAATTCATCGTTTCTGCGATGGTTCTGAAGATGGTTATGCCGCAGTTATTTACTTTAGATTTAAAACTTTCAATGGAAACATTTCTATTCAGTTTGTATATGGTAAATCAAAAATAGCGCCTCTCAAACGGATTTCTATACCTCGACTGGAGCTGTGTGCTGCTTTACTGTTATTAAAACTTTTAAAATTTGTCTTAAATACTTACCGCGATAAAATTACCATAAATGAAATATTTGCTTGGAGTGACTCTACAGTAGTCTTGCACTGGGTGAAACCGTCCGCTCATAAATGGAAAACCTTTGTCAGCAACCATGTTACTTTAATACAAGAAAATATTTCCCCATCTAGTTGGGTTTATGTTTAGTCTGAATATAATCCAGCCGACTGTGCCTCAAGAGGTTTACTTCCCTCTGAGCAACTTAACCATGGGTCCACCATGGTTAAAATTACCCCATAAAGAATGTCCTGTTGTTAAATCCCCGGCATTTGTTTCTGATTTAAGTTCAGAGGAAAGAAAAATTGGTTCTCTTATCCATAAATATTCGTCCCTAGAAAAATTAAAACGAATTGTAGCTTATATTCTCCGCTTTAGTCACAATCTTAAACCGGCCTCCTCGAAATTATGTGGCGCTCTGACACTAACACGACGTCCTGGGTGAGCGGCGACAAACGGCCGGTGCGGCCGACGCGTTCGACGCGGTTGAAGTGGCCGACGCGGTGCTAACGGTAAATGCGATCAGCCTGTCCTACGTGCACTTTCAACGCGCGGTAGCGTGGTAATCATAATAGTGTTGCAATTGTCAAGTTGTCGTGGACGAGGAAACTCATCGTTCTGTTAACTGAGGACATCCACTTAAACAGTATAATAATTTGTAAAAAACAAATAATAAAAAACGCATGACAAGCACAGTAGGCATTTTTAGAAAAATTTAATCATTTATATGAAAAATTACGAAATTGTCCTAAAGAACCAGAACTATTTTCAGGATATGCCAGAATGTTTCCCGAACATTCGACTACATTGTATGTTATGTATGATGAAAACACGCCGTTATTCTTTGCGAATACCACGAAGTTTTTAAAGTAGTTTTTATGATTCTCAAATAGCATAAGAACCACCGTTTATCTGTGAAACCATATAGTATGTTTGGGGCTTTACCAATAAATACATATACCTAGTATTGTTAGTAAGGTGCGAGTTTCACTTCCTGAAAACCGAACGTAATCAACCCAGAAATGAAATATTCTGAGACTAATTTTCAACGTCTATTTCTGTTAAGATTGCAGGTCCATTCTCTGTGGAGTATATGTCGATTATGATAATCTTTGTGCTTCATATCCCACAGTGTAATGGAATTTTTCATACTGCTAATTAAAAGTTCAATAAAAGTGTCAGACATGACGAAAAACTCATATAATTTTTAAGATTTAAAAATGTAAACTGAAGCGGCAGAGGCGGAATTATCAAATAATTTGATCGCGTCGTCCGCATGAAAACCGCACGAGCCGCTTGTGCCGGGCGGTACCTCGTACGTAGGACAGAACCTATGATGCTCTAATTTTGAAAATCACTGCTGGTCGCACCGGCCGTTTGTCGCCGCTTACCCAGGACGGCGTGTAAAGGAATTAAATAATGCTTTAATGTTGTTGATAAAATACATTCAGTTTAAACATTTCATCGAAGATAAGAAAATTAATAAAAATCAACTTCCTTCTAAATCTATGAGAAAATTAAATCGTTTTATAGATGAAAATTCAATTGTCAGAGTTGGGGGTAGGTTACAGAACTCCGCAATTGCTTTTAATAGAAAACATCCTATACTTTTACCTAGATGCCGCTTTACCAATTTACTTATTGAAAGTGCACATACATATTTCTTACATCCTGATGCACAGGACACTACAATATATTTTGTTACAAAATGTTTGGATATTATGCGAAGAGCTATCCGCAACGTTGTTTCTAAATGTCATAAATGTTGGCATTTAAACCCAAAACCGCTACAACCCCCTATGGGAAATTTACCTATNATAGATGAAAATTCAATTGTCAGAGTTGGGGGTAGGTTACAGAACTCCGCAATTGCTTTTAATAGAAAACATCCTATACTTTTACCTAGATGCCGCTTTACCAATTTACTTATTGAAAGTGCACATACATATTTCTTACATCCTGATGCACAGGACACTACAATATATTTTGTTACAAAATGTTTGGATATTATGCGAAGAGCTATCCGCAACGTTGTTTCTAAATGTCATAAATGTTGGCATTTAAACCCAAAACCGCTACAACCCCCTATGGGAAATTTACCTATCACTAATTTATCTCAAGTTAAACCGTTTTCAATTGTTGGTGTCTATCGAATGTTTTCTAGCCGCCTTACGACGATTTGTTGCGCGTCGTGGACGCTGTTCGCGCATTTTCAGCGACTGCGGTAGTAATTTTCAGTGCGCAAGCAAGTATTTGTCCAATCTTATGATGAATGCTTGCTTCTAATACAGAGAAAATTCATTGGCAATTCAACCCACCGTCCGCACCTCACTTCGGAGGTATCTGGGTAGCGGGTATAAAGTCGGTAAAAACTCATCTTGCTCGTGTTATTGGACAACAACCTATGAGGAATTCTATACAGTACTTACTCAAATTGAAGCCTTGTTAAATTCGCGCCCTCTATGCCCGCTCAGCTCTGATCCTAACGATATTACCGTTTTGACTCCAGGTAATTTTTTAAAGCTAGAACCGCTATCTGCACTTCCCGACGACGATTTACAGGAAATTCCCTTGAATCGTGTTAATCGTTGGCAGCTTTTACAACGCATACCTGCTGATTCGTTGGCACAATGAATATCTACATACTATGTTTCAAAGAAGTAAATGGTTAAATTCTGAAAACCCTTTAGCACCAGGAGCACTGGTGTTAATAAAAAATGAAAATGTACCGCCGCTGCAGTGGCAATTAGGCAGAGTGGTAGATATTCATCGTGGTGTAGATGGCGTTGCTAGAGATGCAACAATACGGACTCAGCATGTTATATTAAAGCGCGCATTTGTTAAATTATGTCCCTTACGTAATAATTAGTTTATCATATTCATTTCACTTTTTGTTTTATTTATTTTTTTATAATTTCTCCAATAATTTAATTTTTTTTTGTTACAAAAAAAAAAGATGGGTGCGAATGTGTTTAAAATTTCGGCATCCGCGTTTTCGCCTATACAGTCCACCTCATACCACCTGTTCCGGAAGAGCTCCAGAGAGTTACCAAGGGGCCCCTTCGAAGAAGACGCTCTACGGAAATACCAAATAATCTCAAAAAAAAAATTTTTTCCCCATTTTCCTCAACCCGCACCACACTCGCTAACATGCTGTATTCAATTTTTTTTTAGATAATTTTGATACCAGTGGAAATCAAAATCCTCCAAAGAAACATGCAAAAGCTAATAATTCTGAAAATAATGAAAATGAAGATGAAGATAAAACCTCAAACAGTAATCCTAGGAGAAAAGCATCTATGAATACTTCATTTGACAACGTGAAAGATGATTATGAAGATCCTTTTGTAGACGATGCTACAAGTGATGAATTTGAATTGTCTTCTAGTGATGATGACAGTGATAGCACTGACTGGGAAGATTCAGAAAAAGTGGACGAAAACAGTCAAGAAATAATGCGGCTTATAAAAGAAGCAAAAAAATTTACCAAGATTAAGCCTAAAAAAGATTAGTCGTAATAATTTTTTTCTACAAAACTGTTAAAAGTGGGCTTTTTAATTGTCATTTTTGATATTTTTGATGTTAAAAATGTCATTTTTTGACACACGTGTGAAAAGTAAGTTACTTTTAACAGTAGTGTTAAAAGTAACTTACTTTTAACACGCGTGTCAAAAAATGACATTTTTAACATCAAAAATATCAAAAATGACAATTAAAAAGCCCACTTTTAACAGTTTTGTAGAGAAAATAGTGTATGATATACGTGTTAAAAGTGATTTTATTTTGTTCGTGAAGTTAAAAAACTCGCTACGCTCGTTTTTTAATCATCTTCACTCACAAAATAAAATCTTACTTTTAACACGTATATCATAAATAGCTATTCTTTATAGACTTCATAAAAAACTATTACATAAAATTTATATTTTTATGTCGAAATCCTTAATTGTCATTAATAATAGGTATTGTCCAAATATAAAATAAACAAGCTAATTCAAATTAATTTAGAAAATTTTTATTAATTTTTAATGAATTATCAAATGCACACAAAATAAAGTTAACAGTTCGAGTAGGCTAGAAAACAATAATTACATGATCTGTGTTGTGAGTTATAGCGCTGTAAGTAATTGGCTGCAAAAAGTGACAATGATTATCAAATCAAATCTTCAACCTCAAAGTTGTTATTTATTGCTTAAAAAATGAAATGTTTAATCTAAACATGGAAAGATATATTTACATAAATAAAACACTGAAATGACTTAAAATTATCCATATAATATTCTGCAAAAAAAATGGGACTTGAAATATTAATACAAAACCATTTTATTCTTTATCAAAATTACTGCAATTGGTATATGCAAAATTTGCATGCTCCATTCCTATTGACATAGTGCAACTTGTGCATTAAATGCTTTCCCATCCTTGCTTCACACCTTTACTTGTTCACATCCTCTCAGGTCCGTATGCATAGTCGATGGCCAGCAACTCGCCAGAGATTCGCCGTTCGTCGGACGAGATTTTCAATGCACAGTCCATGGAGACTAGATAAGGAGCACGAACTCATACGGGAAAATTGACAAAATTTGTCCAAGAAATGGCAGAAGTTGGGGTGGCGCTAGTGTTCCATATGACCCAAATGAATGTAGCTTCATAAATACGAGTGAAGTAAGCAAATAACCTATTTTATTTTATTTATACTGAGTTTAGTAGATATATTGGGGAGCGGGGAGGTATACTAAACCTAAAAACTAGAAGTCAAGTCAATAATTATTACAATTTGTTTTTATAAATGGTAAATAGAAAGTTTCGAAAATAATTTAAATATGGTAATAGTATGTGAAGTGAATGACTGTCAACAGATTTAAAATAAAACAGTACGTTTGTGATCTGCATTTTCAATCTAATGATGTCCAGCAGTTCTATATTACAACTTGACCGAATAGTGGGTTAATATTATGGCAAAAGGTCGAATAATTCGGAAGTTGGAAGCAGCTTCTTTGATTCTTAATACGGTAGAGAAATTTTTAAATAGAAAGATTTCATAAGTGAAAATATTGTATAATTGAATGATGCATTGTTTCTTTATATATTTTGCAGCAGCATCAACAGCAAGAGCATCCGCTACACCAGCAACAACAGGTGCAGCAGCTACAACAAGAGCAACAGTTACAACAACAACAACAAGAACAGCAAGTAAATCAAGAGCAATTAAGTTACGATGAGATTATACTAGAAAGT